>NC_091331.1:4758566-4786066 GCF_038502225.1 Cherax quadricarinatus
TTCCCCGCAGTATCTTGTATGTCGTTATCATGTCTCCCCTGACCCTTCTGTCCTCCAGTGTCGTCAGTCCGATTTCCCTTAACCTTTCCTCGTACGACATTCCCTTGAGCTCTGGGACTAGCCTTGTTGCAAACCTTTGTACTTTCTCTAACTTCTTGACGTGCTTGACCAGGTGTGGGTTCCAGACTGGTGCTGCATACTCCAGTATGGGCCTAACATACACAGTGTACAGTGTCTTGAACGATTCCTTATTGAGGTATCGGAACGCTATTCTCAGGTTTGCCAGGCGCCCGTATGCTGCAGCGGTTATTTGGTTGATGTGTGCCTCCGGTGATGTACTCGGTGTTATGGTCACCCCAAGGTCTTTCTCCCTGAGTGAGGTCTGTAGTCTTTGTCCACCTAGCCTATATTCTGTCTGCGGTCTTCTTTGCCCCTCCCCAATCTTCATGACTTTGCATTTGGCTGGATTGAATTCGAGGAGCCAGTTACTGGACCACATGTCCAGCCTCTCCAGGTCTCTTTGCAGTCCTGCCTCATCCTCGTCCGATTTAATTCTTCTCATCAACTTCACGTCATCTGCGAACAGGGACACTTCAGAGTCTATTCCTTCCATCATGTCGTTCACATATATCAAAAATAGCACTGGTCCTAGAACTGACCCCTGTGGGACCCCGCTCGTAACAGGCGCCCACTGTGATACCTCTTCACGTACCATGACTCGTTGCTGCCTCCCTGTCAGGTATTCCCTTATCCATTGCAGTGCCCTTCCTTTTATGTGTGCCTGATCCTCCAGCTTCTGCACTAATCTCTTGTGGGGAACTGTGTCAAAGGCCTTCCTGCAGTCTAGGAAAACGCAATCTACCCAACCCTCTCTCTCGTGTCTTACTTCTGTTACCTTGTCATAAAACTCCAGGAGGTTTGTGATACAAGATTTGCCTTCCATGAACCCATGCTGGTTTTCATTTATAATCTTGTTCCTTTCCAGGTGTTCGACCACTCTCCTCCTGATAATCTTCTCCATGACTTTGCACACAATACATGTCAGAGACACAGGTCTGTAGTTTAGTGCCTCGTTTCTGTTTCCTTTCTTAAATATGGGGACTACATTAGCTGTCTTCCATTTCTCAGGTAGTTGCCCAGTTTCAAGGGATGTGTTGAAGATTGTGGTTAGAGGCACACACAGCATCTCTGCTCCTTCTCTAAGGACCCATGGGGAGATGTTGTCCGGTCCCATCGCCTTTGAGGTGTCAAGGTCACTTAAGAGCTTCTTCACCTCCTCCTCAGTTGTTCGTATGTCATCCAACACTTGTTGGTATATTCCCTCTTGATGTTCCCTTCTGTGCTGTCTTCCCACAGCCCTTCCTGTCTCTACTGTAAAAACTTCCTTAAATCTCCTGTTCAGCTCCTCACATACCTCCTGATCATTTCTTGTGAGTTCTCCACCTTCTGTCCTTAATCTGATCACCTGGTCTTTGACTGTTGTCTTCCTCCTGATGTGGCTATACAACAGTTTCGGGTCAGTCTTGATTCTCGATGCTATGTCATTTTCATACTGTCGCTGGGCCTCCCTCCTTACCTGTGCGTACTCATTCCTGGCTCTGCGACTGATCTCCCTATTTTCGTGTGTTCTCTGCCTTCTGTACTTTTTCCATTCTCTATTGCACTTTGTTTTTGCCTCCTTACACCGTCGGGTAAACCAGGGGCTTGTTCTGGTCTTCCCGTTGTTACTGTTGCCCTTGGGAATGAACCTTTCCACTGCCTCCTTGCATTTTGTTGCTACATATTCCATCATTTCATTTACTGGCTTTCCTGCCAGTTCTCTGTCCCACTGGACCTCCCGCATGAAGTTCTTCAACCCTATGTAGTCCCCTCTTTTATAGTCAGGCTTTTCCCATTCTACTCCTGTTATTCTCTCCACTTGCAGCTCTACTATGTATTCAAAGCACAGAACCACGTGGTCGCTAGCTCCTAGGGGACTCTCATACTTGATATCCTCAATGTCTGAGCTGCCCAGGGTGAACACAAGGTCCAATCTTGCTGGTTCATCCTCCCCTCTCACTCTGGTAGTGTCCTTAACATGTTGGTGCATGAGGTTTTCCAGCACCACGTCCAACATCCTGGCTCTCCATGTTTCGGGACCCCCATGTGGCTCCAGGTTTTCCCAGTCAATCTCCCTGTGGTTGAAATCCCCCATAACCAGCAACTTTGCTCTGCTGGAGTGAGCTCTTCTTGCCACCTCAGCAAGTGTGTCCACCATTGCTCTGTTGCTCTCTTCATATTCCTCTCTTGGCCTCCTGCAGTTCTGTGGTGGATTATACATCACTGCAATGACCACTTTGTGTTCCCCAGACTGAAGTGTACCTGCTATGTAGTCTCTTTCTCCTGTCTCATCTATTCCTTCCATTTTCTCGAATTTCCATCTGTTTTTTACGAGCAGAGCAACCCCACCTCCCCCCCTACCCCTTCTATCTTTCCTCATGATCTGGTATCCTTGTGGGAAGATTGCATCTGTTATTGTCTCCATGAGTTTTGTTTCTGTAACTGCTATGATGTCTGGGGACTTCTCATTGATTCTTTCTTGCCATTCCTCATGTTTATTCGTTAATCCATCTGCATTTGTGTACCAAACCTTCAACTTCTGTTCTAATACTGTAACTGTGGTGCGGGGGGTGGAAACAGAGGGATCGGTGTGTGATGGTTGGTTTGGAATGTTCAGTTGCCTTGGGGGTGTCGTGGCTGGAGTCCTTCTGCAGGTGTTTCTGGGGGGTGCGCTTGTCCTTCCATTTGATCCTGGGTTATTCTGCTCTCCTTTTTCATTTCCTCCCATTTCTCCTTTCGTTTTTGAACTCTCTCTTTCATTGTCTTCCTTTCGTCCTGTGTTCTGTCTCGGTCGAGGTACACACTCCGGAACTCCTGCTTGCCTCTCAGCCGTGCTTTCTCCTGCAGGATCATGGTTCGGGTTGATTCTGCCTTGAAAATTACTTTGAGAGGCCGATTCCTTTTCTTTGTGAACCACCCAATTCTCCGAAAATTTGCCACCTGGGTCATGTCCCCCTCGCCTATCACCTTCATGATGTCTTCAATCGCTTTTTTCTCCTCCTGCTTTCTTTCATCATAAGTTTCCCCAGTGTGATGATGACCGTGCGTGTGGTAGTGTCAGTGTGATGATGACCGTGCGTGTGGTAGTGTCAGTGTGATGATGACTGTGCGGGTGGTAGTGTCAGTGTGATGATGACCGTGCGTGTGGTAGTGTCAGTGTGATGGTGACCGTGCGTGTGGTAGTCTCAGTGTGATGGTGACCGTGCGTGTTGTAGTGTCAGTGTGATGATGACCGTGCATGTGGTAGTGTCAGTGTGATGGTGACCGTGCAGGTGGTAGTGTTAGTGTGATGGTGACCGTGCGTGTGGTAGTCTCAGTGTGATGGTGACCGTGCGGGTGGTAGTGTCAGTGTGATGGTGACCGTGCGTGTGGTAGTGTCAGTGTGATGATGACCTTGCGTGTGATAGTGTCAGTGTGATGGTGACCGTGCGGGTGGTATTGTCAATGTGATGGTAACCGTGCGGGTGGTAGTGTCAGTGTGATGGTGACCGTGCGTGTGATAGTGTCAGTGTGATGGTGACCATGCGTGTGGTAGTGTCAATGTGATGGTAACAGTGCGTGTGGTAGTGTCAGTGTGATGGTGACTGTGCAGGTGGTAGTCTCAGTGTGATGGTGACCGTGCAGGTGGTAGTGTTAGTGTGATGGTGACCGTGCGTGTTGTAGTGTCAGTGTGATGATGACCGTGCGTGTGGTAGTGTCAGTGTGATGGTGACTGTGCAGGTGGTAGTCTCAGTGTGATGGTGACCGTGCGGGTGGTAGTGTCAGTGTGATGGTGACCGTGCATGTGGTAGTGTCAGTGTGATGATGACCTTGCGTGTGATAGTGTCAGTGTGATGGTGACCGTGCGGGTGGTATTGTCAATGTGATGGTAACCGTGCGGGTGGTAGTGTCAGTGTGATGGTGACCATGCGTGTGATAGTGTCAGTGTGATGGTGACCATGCGTGTGGTAGTGTCAATGTGATGGTAACAGTGCGTGTGGTAGTGTCAGTGTGATGGTGACTGTGCAGGTGGTAGTCTCAGTGTGATGGTGACCGTGCGGGTGGTAGTGTTAGTGTGATGGTGACCGTGCGTGTTGTAGTGTCAGTGTGATGGTGACCGTGCGGGTGGTAGTGTCAGTGTGATGGTGACCGTGCGTGTGGTAGTGTCAGTGCGATTGTGACCGTGCGTGTGGTAGTGTCAGTGTGATGGTGACCGTGTGGGTGGTAGTGTCAGTGTGATGGTGACCGTGCGTGTGGTAGTGTCAGTGTGATGGTGACCGTGCGGGTGGTAGTGTCAGTGTGATGGTGACCGTGCGTGTGGTAGTGTCAGTGTGATGGTGACCGTGCGGGTGGTAGTGTCAGTGTGATGGTGACCGTGCGGGTGGTAGTGTCAGTGTGATGGTGACCGTGCGTGTGGTAGTGTCAGTGTGATGGTGACCGTGCGTGTGGTAGTGTCAGTGTGATGGTGACCGTGCGGGTGGTAGTGTCAGTGTGATGGTGACCGTGCGTGTGGTAGTGTCAGTGTGATGGTGACCGTGCGGGTGGTAGTGTCAGTGTGATGGTGACCGTGCGTGTGGTAGTGTCAGTGTGATGGTGACCGTGCGGGTGGTAGTGTCAGTGTAATGGTGACCGTGTGGGTGGTAGTGTCAGTGTGATGGTGACCGTGCGGGTGGTAGTGTCAGTGTGATCGTGACCGTGTGTGTGGTAGTGTCAGTGTGATGGTGACCGTGCGGGTGGTAGTGTCAGTGTGATGGTGACCGTGCAGGTGGTAGTGTTAGTGTGATGGTGACCGTGCGGGTGGTAGTGTCAGTGTGATGGTGACCGTGCGGGTGGTAGTGTCAGTGTGATGGTGACCGTGCGTGTGGTAGTGTTAGTGTGATGGTGACCGTGCGGGTGGTAGTGTCAGTGTGATGGTGACCGTGCGGGTGGTAGTGTCAGTGTGATGGTGACCGTGCGTGTTGTAGTGTCAGTGTGATGGTGACCGTGCGTGTGGTAGTGTCAGTGTGATGGTGACCGTGCGTGTGGTAGTGTCAGTGTGATGGTGACCGTGCGTGTGGTAGTGTCAGTGTGATGGTGACCGTGCGGGTGGTAGTGTCAGTGTGATGGTGACCGTGCAGGTGGTAGTGTCAGTGTGATGGTGACCGTGCAGGTGGTAGTGTCAGTGTGATGGTGACCGTGCGGGTGGTAGTGTCAGTGTGATGGTGACCGTGCGGGTGGTAGTGTCAGTGTGATGGTGACCGTGCGGGTGGTAGTGTCAGTGTGATGGTGACCGTGCGGGTGGTAGTGTCAGTGTGATGGTGACCGTGCAGGTGGTAGTGTCAGTGTGATGGTGACCGTGCGGGTGGTAGTGTCAGTGTGATGGTGACCGTGCGGGTGGTAGTGTCAGTGTGATGGTGACCGTGCGTGTGGTAGTGTCAGTGTGATGGTGACCGTGCGGGTGGTAGTGTCAGTGTGATGGTGACCGTGCGGGTGGTAGTGTCAGTGTGATGGTGACCGTGCAGGTGGTAGTGTCAGTGTGATGGTGACCGTGCGGGTGGTAGTGTCAGTGTGATGGTGACCGTGCGGGTGGTAGTGTCAGTGTGATGGTGACCGTGCGGGTGATAGTGTCAGTGTAATGATTACACAGATGGGCGAAAGAGATTGATTCCTTTTCCCGACCTGTTCTGTTTCCTCTACTTTTTCTTATTCATCTGTGATTTGACAAGGGTGGAGGAAGAACCGAAGCGCCTTTATAAGCTTCCTCTAGTCTGAAGACTGCGGTTATGTCACATCAATAGGATGATCATTAGTTACGACGCAGCATCCCTGGAGAGGGAAGTAGGAAGGCGAGGCAGATATTGTCTGCTGCAGCAGCAGCAGCGTCCCAGCACCCAGGAGCCGGGAGTAACAAGCCCTGGTGTTTGCTTATCCTGCTGGGGGTGCTGACGCCTCTGCTTGCTGCCTGTGAGGAACCAGAAGGGGCGGCGTACTCTTTACGTTGTTGCTATACTTGATGGCTTGTATGTTTTATTTCAGGTCGACGGGTTATTTGTGCAGGTCTCGGGGGGGGGGGGGGGAAGGTAAGGAAGGCGCAGTACGCTCTTCGTTTTTCGTGCATTGCCAGTCTTATCGGTCTTTTTTCAAGGTTATGTATAAAGGCAATGATGCCTGTAGATTAGAATACAACACACTGCCTATCAGTTGTTTGAGGTTCACTTGGAAGTATGAGTGGCGGTGGCGAGTAAACTCGCCACCTCGGGGTTCAAATATAAAATACCTCTTTTCTGTATTTGTGGCAGCCTCGCTGACACGCCTTAAATTTCCATCATCCGAATAAAATATCACATAACTAACTTCTTAAAGCAACATTTCTCAAAAAAAAAAAAAAGAAATTAATTCTAGCAGCAGTGGTTCTAGATAAACTGAAACTCTGAGTTTAGGAGGCCAGGCTTGAGAGTACTCCGGCGGGGAGATGATCGTGAGAGTCACTACGAGGGGGAGAGAGTGTTTAGATCATGGCCGGGGAGTAGACTTGCTCGCTGCTAACCAATGTTGACAAGCAAACTCTGCTAAGGTAATCAATACATCTCCCTAACGAGTGACCCTTTGGTAATTAGGGTATACGGCTTTTTTTTTTTTTTTTTTTTTGTAGCTACAATAAGCTTGTGAGTACGGCGGAGTTTGCTCTTTAATGTTAATTGACCAGTAAATGATTTACCTCTTTTCCCCCCTAATTACAGAGAGACAGTAAAGATGGTTTATCCGTCTCGTTATGAGTCTTGACGTAGACAAGGTGCAAGGCATTATTTGACGTAATTCTGAGAAATTGTATTCTCGATACTTCCCAATATGTAAATGTCCAGTTGCTTGGCTGCTGACGACCACAGTGTGTGTGTGTGTGTGTGTGTGTGTGTGTGTGTGTGTGTGTGTGAAAGAGAGAGAGAGAAGAGAGAGAAAGAGAGACAGAGAGAGAGAGAGAGAGAGAGAGAGAGAGAGAGAGCAACAATATCATGACGCAGAGTACTGCAACACACGCGGGAGGGGAGGAAGGTGTGGGGGGGAGGGGGAGGAGGGGATGAAAAATTCTCCGTCCTCTCTTCTTGCCTTCCCCCTTTTTCTTCCCCTCTTGACTTTCTTTCTTTCCCCTCTTCTTCTTGCTCTCCCCTCAGAGGGTTCAGTGGTTGCAGAAGTTGGTGATTGACGCTCCCCGCTCCTCCCCTCACACTGTGAGTGAGTCCTGCTTGTCTTAACATTCCCTCTCTCTCTCTCTCTCTCTCTCTCTCTCTCTCTCTCTCTCTCTCTCTCTCTCTCTCTCTCTCTCTCTCTATCTCTCTCTCTCTTTCTCTCTCTCTCTCTCTATCTCTCTCTCTCTTTCTCTCTCTCTCTCTCTTTCTCTCTCTCTCTCTCTCTCTCTCTCTCTTTCTCTCTGATTAATGTGGAAGAGAGGGGAGATGATGAGAAAAGGGTCGGGCAAAACGTTTGGTGAAAGGAAGGGGAGAAGGTAAGAGAGAGAGGGAGAAGAGAGGGGGGAGGGAGAGTGGGAGGAAGAGTGGGAGAAAAGAGGGAAAGGAAAGAGGGGATGGGGAGAGGGGAAAGAGTGAAGGTAAGACGATTATCGATAGTTTAAACGCTTCTTGGGCGATTTCTTCTGAATGAGGGTTAAAAACTCCATTTTTTGGAGGCGGGGGGGGGGGAGAAAAAGAAGGAAAATGTGGAGAAATTTTCTCCCAACCCCGAGGGGGCGACGACCCCTCTCAAGGGAGTTGATCTCTCTCTCTCTCTCTCTCTCTCTCTCTCTCTCTCTCTCTCTCTCCTCACAGCGTGAGAAAGGTCGAGATGGGGGTCAAGAAACTCCCCCCTGGGGCAGAAAATAGACAAGGGGAGGAAAGAAAGCAGTCCTCTTTCTCTCTCTCTCTGTCATATGAATAAGTAACTTATCATACCCAGTGTCAGTGAGAGGGTGACTTAGCACAACACTGTACTTGGTATTACATTCCCGAGTTTACATTATAAATGGTATACAATACCGACAAGTTGAAGCGTGCAAGACAAGTGTGACACTTAACAATCCTTATTGTCTAAACGTTCCGCCTGCTCAGCAAGCATCTTCGGTAGAATATAGGTGATTATTCTCCTGGAGAGAGCCAGAGAAGTGGCGGGGTAATTTTGAGGTGATCAGTCCCTCAGCCTTAATAGAAGGTAGTCAGTTCCTCAGCCTTGATAGGTGTCAGTCCCACAACTTTGTTAGAAGGTAGTCAGTCCCTCAGCCTTGACAGAGGGTAGTCAGTCCCTCAGCCTTGACAGAAGGTAGTCAGTCCCTCAGCCTTGACAGAAGGTAGTCAGTCCCTCAGCCTTGACAGAAGGTAGTCAGTCCCTCAGCCTTGACAGAAGGTAGTCAGTCCCTCAGCCTTGACAGAGGGTAGTCAGTCCCTCAGCCTTGACAGAAGGTAGTCAGTCCCTCAGCCTTGACAGAAGGTAGTCAGTCCCTCAGCCTTGACAGAAGGTAGTCAGTCTCTCAGCCTTGACATAAGGTAGTCAGTCCCTCAGCCTTGACAGAAGGTAGTCAGTCCCTCAGCCTTGACAGAAGGTAGGCAGTCTCTCAGCCTTGACAGAAGGTAGGCAGTCTCTCAGCCTTGACAGAAGGTAGTCAGTCCCTCAGCCTTGACAGAAGGTAGTCAGTCTCTCAGCCTTGACATAAGGTAGTCAGTCCCTCAGCCTTGACAGAAGGTAGTCAGTCTCTCAGCCTTGACAGAAGGTAGTCAATCCCTCAGCCTTGACAGAAGGTGGTCAGTCCCTCAGCCTTGGCAGAAGGTAGTCAGTCCCTCAGCCTTGACAGAAGGTTGTCAGTCTCTCAGCCTTGACAGAAGGTAGTCAGTCCCTCAGCCTTAACAGAGGGTAGTCAGTCTCTCAGCGTTAACAGAAGGTAGTCAGTCCCTCAGCCTTAACAGAGGGTAGTCAGTCCCTCAGCCTTAACAGAGGGTACTCAGTCCCTCAGCCTTAACAGAGGGTAGTCAGTCTCTCAGCCTTAACAGAAGGTAGTCAGTCCCTCAGCCTTGACAGAAGGTAGTCAGTCTCTCAGCCTCAAGTAGAATTACGAGTCCAGTGACTTGTATACAATTAAGTGACTCACATGCAAATGACTTACAAACACAGGTGTTCAAGAAAATAACCTCTCCCTTAACTAACATTAAGTAAACATCACAAACAATAAACGTAGAGTGATCTAAACAAGAGTTCCCTGGTAGTGCAGTATCTGCTCTGCTCTTACTCTCACCTCCGTAGATAACTATAGCATCTATGTCGAGTTAGGCATAAGAATAAATAACTGGGCTTCTACATTGCAAATTGAATTGTTTGCCTTTCTAATGGTACTGAAGTTAATGACACCGAGTTGGACTCTTTTTGGTCGTTTGTACGTCGTCAGTGTTTGTACGTCGTCAGTGTTTGTACGTCGTCAGTGTTTGCACTTGACAACATGTTCCTCTGAGAAGCAAAATATGATAATGCATAAATTACCCGACGATGTTTCTGTCCGAGTTGGACCATTAACTAGCCACACTAGTTAATGGCCCAAGTGGACCGAAACATCGCCATAAACTTCGTTCTCCTATATGTGGGTTACTTGTGTATTGTTCCAGTCACGGTATTGTGCCTTTTAATTCTTCAGATCCAGTTCACGCCCGACCTCGCCCACCCATATATCAATTCTTATGTAAATGCTACTCGAAGGTCTCTCGCTTCACTGACGCTGCCTGGAACTGCTCCTCTCCTCGTCTACAGTTCAAAGACAATCCATCTCACACTGCACTACCTACCTGGAGGGCATTCCGGGGATCAACGTCCCCGCGGCCCGGTCCACGACCAGGCCTCCCGGTGGATCAGGGCCTGATCAACGAGGCTGTTACTGCTGGCCGCAAGTAATCCAACGTACGAACCACAGCCCGGCTGATCCGGCACCGTCTTTAGGTATCTGTCCAGCTTCCTCTTGAAGACAACCAGGGGTCTTCCCGTAATGCCCCTTATTGCTGGTGGGAGGCTGTTGAACAGTCTTGGGCCCCGGACACATTGTGTTTTCTCTTAGTGTACCAGTGACGCCCCTACTTTTCACTGGGGGTATGTTGCATCGCCTGCCAAGTGTTTTGCTTTCGTATGGAGTGATTGCTGTGTACATATTAGGGACCAGTCCCTCCAGAATCTTCCAGGTGTAGATTTTGATATATCTCTCTCGCCTGCGCTCTAGTGAGTACAAGTCAAGTGCTTCCAGACGTTCCCAGTAGTTAAGGTGTTTGATGGAACTTATACGTGCAGTGAAGGTTCTCTGTACATTCTCTAGCTCTGCAATTTCACCTGCCTTGAATGGGGATGTTAATGTACAGCAGTATTCCAGCCTAGAAAGAATAAGTGATTTAAAAAGGACCATCACTGGCTTAGCATCTCTTGTCTTGAATGTTCTCATTATCCATCCTATCAGTTTCCTAGCAGATGTGATAGTGGCATTGTTGTGATCCTTGAAGGTGAGATCCTCTGACATTACCACTCCCAGGTCTCTCACATTACTTTTCCTCTCTATTGTGTGATTGGAGTCAGTAGTATACTCAGTTCCAGTTATTATTTCCTCCAGTTTTCCATAACGGAGTAGTTGGAATTTGTCTTCATTGAACATCATATTGTTCTCTGTTGCCCATTGGAAAACTTGGTTTATATCTTCTTGGAGGTTAACAGTGTCCTCAATGGATGACACTCTCATGCAGATCCTAGTATCGTCTGCAAAAGATGATACAGCGCTATGGTTTACATCTCTGTCTATGTCTGATATGAGAATAAGGAACAGGATAGGTGCGAGTACTGCGCCTTGTGGGACAGAGCTCTTCACTACGGCAGCATCTGATTTAACTCTGTTTACCGCTACTCTTTGTGTATTTAATAGTATTTAATAATATTTAATCCAAGCATGACCAAGACATTTCACGAGCAAGTTGATCATTCTCTAGCACTGTACTTGTGCATTGTACTAGGAGTCAGTTTAGTAGTATTGTACTAGGAGTCCATATGGCAGCACTGTAATAGTTACATTATAGTTGATATATATTACTGAGTCAAGGTTTTATGTTACGTGATATCATGGGAAGCACGCTGTCTTATCTCCTTCATGTTACTCTCATTAGCTACAAGCTAGGTCTGCAGTCTTCATGTGGTGATGTATTTGTAGCCCACGTAAGGGGAAGGGAATGAGTGGGTACTAGGGTGAATGGGTGAAGGTTAAGGGATGATGGGGAGCAGAGAGAAACAAATAAACCACTGGAGGGAGGTGTCAGCGTGAGTAATGAGGTAACGAGACTGACACCTCTCTCAGCCTCCATCACTCCCTCCCTCACTCCCTTTATCACTCACCCCTACCTATCCAATACAGCGTAGGAACCCCTGTCTCTCTCACTCTCTCTTTCCCTCTGCGGAACCGGAGGATCTCTCTTCCCCTCGTCTACAGTGCTGGAGTATTCCCTTCCCCTCATTTAAAATCTATTTCGTGGCCAGTACAAAAAAAAAAAATCACATTTGAATCATTATCTCAGCTCTCCCGGTATTATTCCGATCAACGCCCCCGCGGCCCGGTCACGACCAGGCCTTGGATCAGGGCCTGATCAACTAGGCTGTTACTGCTGGCCGCACGCAGTCCGACGTACGAGCCACAGCCCGGCTGATCCGGCACCGACTTTAGGTATCTGTCCAGCTCTCTCTTGAAGGCAGCCAGGGGTTTATTGGCAATTCCCCTAATGCTTGATGGGAGGCTGTTGAACAGTTTTGGGCCCCGGACACTTAATGGTAAACAATTCACTAGTAAGAGTGGTTCTTCGTAGTCTTCTCACTGCATATCCACACCTTCGTGTCGAGAACCATTCTGCCTCATGCTAGCAAACAGCAGAACCGGCTAGACTAGAAAATTCTTTAGAACTTAATTAAATTGACTATTACTGAAGGCCTCGCTCCGAACACTACAGTGCTGAAGTCAGTAAACTCAGACCACAACTTAATAGAAGTTCAGATATCCGTACCTGGAGTCTACATGAAGAGTGATCCGAGGGTCAACGACCCCGCGGCCCAGTCGTTGACCAAGCCTCCCGGTGGATCAGAGCCTAATCAACCAGGCTGTTATTGCTGGCCGCACGCAATCCAAAGTACGAACCACACCTCGGTTGGTTAGCTCCCTCTTGAAGGCAGCCAGAAATCTATTGGTAATTCCCCTTATGCCTTCTGATCAGCCGGGTAGTGGTGCACACGTTGGGCGGTGGGCACTAGCAGTTTGATCAGTCAGGCCGAAAATCGGGAGACCTGGTCTGGGAGCGAGCCGCGGGGGCAATGACCTTTATCATATCTCCCAGGTAGGGAGATATGATAAAGACATACCAAAAAAAACAGAAGATTTACGGTAGATAAAGTGTTGTAGAGACGTGTAACGGATGCACGAGGACCCAGCCGGAAGTTATACACCTGCAAATGTCTCACAGGGATGTCAGGAATTATTTCTTTATCTTCAGGGTGGTCAGAAAGTGGAATGAAATGTAGTAGAGGTTGACTCCATACATGGATTTTTCCCCTTATCTTCACCCTCTCCTCCACTTTTCCCCTCTCCATCTCCCTTTTTTTCATCCTCTTTACTCCTTTCCCATCATCTTCCTCTCTTTCTCCTTCCCATTCTCTTCCCCAACCCCTCAACTTTTCCCTCTCTTTCCTCCCCCTCTCCCCTCCTATCTCCCCTCATAAAGGGGAACTTCGCTGCTCTCTCCCCGTAAACATAAGTTTCCCCTCGGCTGATCATTACCTCTCGCATAAATTCGCAAAACTTTTTTTGCGTCGCGAAATCCATTACTGACGCAAGCGCCGGTCTGCAATACGCTTTTAAATGCGTATTGCAGTTAGGCGGCAGAGTCAGGCCAAGAAGGGCGTATACCTGAAGTTTCCTCTCTCACGTAAGTTTACCTTGATGACGGCGATGGGCTCTTGATCCATTGCATTGGATTATAATTAATAATAACAATAATAATAATTAATACTAATACTGATAATAACAACAAGAATAATAATTAATAACAACAATAGTAATAATATTAATAATAATAATAATAATAATTATTATTATTGCTATTATTATTATTATTATTATTATTATTATTATTATTATTATTATTATTATCGTTATTATTATAGCGAGAGTTGTAGCATCAGTGGCTGGTTCTTCCCATTGGTTCTTTGGTCTTTTGATGCTAGTTCGTTAAGTGGTTCGCTGAGTGGACTGTTGAATGGTTCATTGAGTAGTTTGCTAAGTGGATTGTTGAATGGTTCGTTGAGTAGTTCGTTAACTGCTTCGCTTAGTGATTCGTTGGGTGTCTCATTCAGGTAGGTCACTGAGTTTCACGTTGAGTTCTTCGTTGAATCACTAAGGATATCGTTGATGATTTCGTAGAGAACTTCGTTGTGAGTCTCGCTGTAGAATCCACAAATGTTTTTTTCTGCTGGGAGGGATTTCGGGTTCGTTTATTTGTGTGTTATTGTCGGTGAACTGAAGAGAAATGAACCCAATGGAGGGGAAGGTGCTTACGTACACTGGTGTGGCACTGAGGGGAATGTGGTTGCTTCTAGGTAGTGTGGCACTGAGGGGAGTGTGGTTGCTTCTAGGTAGTGTGGCACTGAGGGGAGTGTAGTTGCTTCTAGGTAGTGTGGCACTGAGGGGAGTGTGGTTGCTTCTAGGTAGTGTGGCACTGAGGGGAGTGTGGTTGTTTCTAGGTAGTGTGGCACTGAGGGAAGTGTGGTTGCTTCTAGGTAGGGTGGCACTGTGGGAATTGTGGTTGCTTCTAGGTAGGGTGGCACTGAGGGAAGTGTGGTTGCTTCTAGGTAATGTAGCACTGAGAGAAGTGTGGTTGCTCCTAGGTAATGTAGCACTGAGAGAAGTGTGGTTGCTCCTAGGTAATGTAGCACTGAGAGAAGTGTGGTTGCTCCTAGGTAATGTAGCACAGAGGGGAGTGTGGTTGATTCTAGGTAATGTAGCACTGAGAAAAGTGTGGTTGCTCCTAGGTAATGTAGCACTGAGAGAAGTGTGGTTGCTCCTAGGTAATGTAGCACTGAGGGGAGTGTGGTTGCTCCTAGGTAATGTAGCACTGAGAGAAGTGTGGTTGCTCCTAGGTAATGTAGCACTGAGAGAAGTGTGGTTGCTCCTAGGTAATGTAGCACTGAGAGAAGTGTGGTTGCTCCTAGGTAATGTAGCACTGAGGGGAGTTTGGTTGCTCCTAGGTAATGTAGCACTGAGGGGAGTGTGGTTGCTCCTAGGTAATGTAGCACTGAGAGAAGTGTGGTTGCTCCTAGGTAATGTAGCACTGAGAGAAGTGTGGTTGCTCCTAGGTAATGTAGCACTGAGGGGAGTGTGGTTGCTCCTAGGTAATGTAGCACTGAGGGGAGTGTGGTTGCTCCTAGGTAATGTAGCACTGAGAGAAGTTTGGTTGCTCCTAGGTAATGTAGCACTGAGGGGAGTGTGGTTGCTCCTAGGTAATGTAGCACTGAGAGAAGTGTGGTTGCTCCTAGGTAATGTAGCACTGAGAGAAGTGTGGTTGCTCCTAGGTAATGTAGCACTGAGGGGAGTGTGGTTGCTCCTAGGTAATGTAGCACTGAGGGGAGTGTGGTTGCTCCTAGGTAATGTAGCACTGAGAGAAGTGTGGTTGCTCCTAGGTAATGTAGCACTGAGGGGAGTGTGGTTGCTCCTAGGTAATGTAGCACTGAGGGGAGTGTGGTTGCTCCTAGGTAATGTAGCACTGAGAGAAGTGTGGTTGCTCCTAGGTAATGTAGCACTGAGAGAAGTGTGGTTGCTCCTAGGTAATGTAGCACTGAGAGAAGTGTGGTTGCTCCTAGGTAATGTAGCACTGAGAGAAGTGTGGTTGCTCCTAGGTAATGTAGCACTGAGAGAAGTGTGGTTGCTCCTAGGTAATGTAGCACTGAGGGGAGTGTGGTTGCTCCTAGGTAATGTAGCACTGAGAGAAGTGTGGTTGCTCCTAGGTAATGTAGCACTGAGGGAAGTGTGGTTGCTCCTAGGTAATGTAGCACTGAGAGAAGTGTGGTTGCTCCTAGGTAATGTAGCACTGAGGGGAGTGTGGTTGCTCCTAGGTAATGTAGCACTGAGGGAAGTGTGGTTGATTCTAGGTAATGTAGCACTGAGAGAAGTGTGGTTGCTCCTAGGTAATGTAGCACTGAGAGGAAGTGTGGTTGCTCCTAGGTAATGTAGCACTGAGAGAAGTGTGGTTGCTCCTAGGTAATGTAGCACTGAGGGGAGTGTGGTTGATTCTAGGTAATGTAGCACTGAGGGAAGTGTGGTTGCTCCTAGGTAATGTAGCACTGAGGGGAGTGTGGTTGATTCTAGGTAATGTAGCACTGAGGGAAGTGTGGTTGCTCCTAGGTAATGTAGCACTGAGGGAAGTGTGGTTGCTCCTAGGTAATGTAGCACTGAGGGAAGTGTGGTTGCTCCTAGGTAATGTAGCACTGAGGGAAGTGTGGTTGCTCCTAGGTAATGTAGCACTGAGGGAAGTGTGGTTGCTCCTAGGTAATGTAGCACTGAGGGGAGTGTGGTTGATTCTAGGTAATGTAGCACTGAGGGAAGTGTGGTTGCTCCTAGGTAATGTAGCACTGAGGGAAGTGTGGTTGCTCCTAGGTAATGTAGCACTGAGGGAAGTGTGGTTGCTCCTAGGTAATGTAGCACTGAGGGAAGTGTGGTTGCTCCTAGGTAATGTAGCACTGAGGGAAGTGTGGTTGCTCCTAGGTAATGTAGCACTGAGGGAAGTGTGGTTGCTCCTAGGTAATGTAGCACTGAGGGGAGTGTGGTTGCTCCTAGGTAATGTAGCACTGAGGGAAGTGTGGTTGCTCCTAGGTAATGTAGCACTGAGGGAAGTGTGGTTGCTCCTAGGTAATGTAGCACTGAGGGAAGTGTGGTTGCTCCTAGGTAATGTAGCACTGAGAGAAGTGTGGTTGCTCCTAGGTAATGTAGCACTGAGGGAAGTGTGGTTGCTCCTAGGTAATGTAGCACTGAGAGAAGTATGGTTGCTCCTAGGTAATGTAGCACTGAGAGAAGTATGGTTGCTCCTAGGTAATGTAGCACTGAGGGGAGTGTGGTTGCTCCTAGGTAATGTAGCACTGAGAGAAGCGTGGTTGCTCCTAGGTAATGTAGCACTGAGAGAAGTGTGGTTGCTCCTAGGTAATGTAGCACTGAGAGAAGTGTGGTTGCTCCTAGGTAATGTAGCACTGAGAGAAGTGTGGTTGCTCCTAGGTAATGTAGCACTGAGAGAAGTGTGGTTGCTCCTAGGTAATGTAGCACTGAGCGAAGTGTGGTTGCTCCTAGGTAATGTAGCACAGAGGGGAGTGTGGTTGATTCTAGGTAATGTAGCACTGAGGGAAGTGTGGTTGCTCCTAGGTAATGTAGCACTGAGGGAAGTGTGGTTGCTCCTAGGTAATGTAGCACTGAGAGAAGTGTGGTTGCTCCTAGGTAATGTAGCACTGAGAGAAGTGTGGTTGCTCCTAGGTAATGTAGCACTGAGAGAAGTGTGGTTGCTCCTAGGTAATGTAGCACTGAGGGGAGTGTGGTTGATTCTAGGTAATGTAGCACTGAGGGGAGTGTGGTTGCTCCTAGGTAATGTAGCACTGAGGGGAGTGTGGTTGATTCTAGGTAATGTAGCACTGAGGGAAGTGTGGTTGCTCCTAGGTAATGTAGCACTGAGGGAAGTGTGGTTGCTCCTAGGTAATGTAGCACTGAGGGAAGTGTGGTTGCTCCTAGGTAATGTAGCACTGAGGGAAGTGTGGTTGCTCCTAGGTAATGTAGCACTGAGGGAAGTGTGGTTGCTCCTAGGTAATGTAGCACTGAGGGAAGTGTGGTTGCTCCTAGGTAATGTAGCACTGAGGGAAGTGTGGTTGCTCCTAGGTAATGTAGCACTGAGGGAAGTGTGGTTGCTCCTAGGTAATGTAGCACTGAGAGAAGTGTGGTTGCTCCTAGGTAATGTAGCACTGAGGGGAGTGTGGTTGCTCCTAGGTAATGTAGCACTGAGAGAAGTATGGTTGCTCCTAGGTAATGTAGCACTGAGAGAAGTGTGGTTGCTCCTAGGTAATGTAGCACTGAGAGAAGTGTGGTTGCTCCTAGGTAATGTAGCACTGAGAGAAGTGTGGTTGCTCCTAGGTAATGTAGCACTGAGAGAAGTGTGGTTGCTCCTAGGTAATGTAGCACTGAGGGGAGTGTGGTTGCTCCTAGGTAATGTAGCACTGAGGGGAGTGTGGTTGCTCCTAGGTAATGTAGCACTGAGGGGAGTGTGGTTGCTCCTAGGTAATGTAGCACTGAGAGAAGTGTGGTTGCTCCTAGGTAATGTAGCACTGAGAGAAGTGTGGTTGCTCCTAGGTAATGTAGCACTGAGGCGAGTGTGGTTGCTCCTAGGTAATGTAGCACTGAGGGGAGTGTGGTTGCTCCTAGGTAATGTAGCACTGAGGGGAGTGTGGTTGCTCCTAGGTAATGTAGCACTGAGGGGAGTGTGGTTGCTCCTAGGTAATGTAGCACTGAGAGAAGTGTGGTTGCTCCTAGGTAATGTAGCACTGAGAGAAGTGTGGTTGCTCCTAGGTAATGTAGCACTGAGAGAAGTGTGGTTGCTCCTAGGTAATGTAGCACTGAGAGAAGTGTGGTTGCTCCTAGGTAATGTAGCACTGAGGGGAGTGTGGTTGCTCCTAGGTAATGTAGCACTGAGGGGAGTGTGGTTGCTCCTAGGTAATGTAGCACTGAGAGAAGTATGGTTGCTTCTAGCTAGTGTAGTCTGTATTTTTAAAAATTGAGGTGTGCAGGTTTCTAGTGTATATGGCTGTGAGATTTGACTTTGTGGTTATAGTTGATGAGGGGACAAGAAAACAACACCACCACTAACCACCACCACCAACTACCACCACTACTCACCATCAACACACCATCACTAACTACCACCTTCACCACTATTCACCATCAACACACCACCACTAACGACGACCACCACCACCACTAACAATCACCCCCATCACTACTCACCATCAACACACCACCTCCACCACTACTCACCATCAACACAGCACCACTAACTACCCCCACCACCACCACTAACCACCACCACCACCACTAACCACCACCTCCACCACTACTCACCCTCAACACACCACTAGCCACCACCATCACCACTAACCACCACCACCACCATTAACCACCACCTTCACCACTACTCACCCTCAACACACCACCACTAACCACCATAATCTATATATCATAATCATACACCTGGAAAATCTTGGAAGGAATGGTCCCAAATCTGCACACAGAAATCACTCCCTACGAAAGTAAAAGACTGGGCAGGCGATGCAAAATGCCCCCAATAAAAAGTAGGGGCGCCATTGGTACACTAAGGGAAAACACCATAAGCGTCCGGGGCCCAAGACTGTTCAACAGCCTCCCATCAAGCATTAGGGGAATTGCCAATAAACCCCTGGCTGCCTTCAAGAGAGAGCTGGACAGATACCTAAAGTCAGTGCCGGATCAGCCGGGCTGTGGCTCGTACGTTGGACTGCGTGCGGCCAGCAGTAACAGCCTAGTTGATCAGGCCCTGATCCATCGGGAGGCCTGGTCATGGACCGGGCCGCGGGGGCGTTGATCCCCGGAATAACCTCCAGGTAACCTCCAGGTAACCTCCACCACAATTAAAAACCACCACCACCATCACTAACCACCACCACTAATCACCACTACCACCACCATAACCACCACCACCACTATTAACCACCACCAACACCATTAACCACCACTACCACCATTAACCACCACCACCACTAACCACCACCACCACTCTCCACCATCAACACATCACCACTAACCACCACCACCACCACTAACCACCACCACTAACCACTAACCATCACCACCACCACTAACCACCACCTCCACCACTACTCACCATCAACACACCACCACTAACCACCACCACTACTAACCACCACCACCACTAACCACCACCACTAACCACCACCACCACCATTAACCACCACCACTAACCATCACCACCACTAGCCACCACCACTAACAACCACCACCACTAACCACCACCAGCACTAACCACTACCACTAACCACCACTAACCACCGCCACCACTAACCACCACCACCACCATTAACCACCACTACCAACCATCACCACCACTAGCCACCACCACTAACAACCACCAGCACTAACCACCACCACCACCACTAACCACCACCACCACTAACCACCACCTCCACCACTACTCACCATCAACACACCACCACTAACTACCACCTCCACCACTACTCACCATCAACACACCACCACTAACCACCACCACCACCACTAACCACCACCACCACCACCATTAACCACCACCACTCGTTCCTACCTCATTACCTCTACTTTTTAACGTAGACTCCTTGAATTCATTGAGGTTCTCTGCTCATCCTTAACTAATGACAAGATTGCTGCTCTTGGCTCCTGTTTATGTTTGTGTTCGTGCGTTCCATGTCTTGTTTTTTCTTCTTCCATTCCTATGTTCGTTGTCTTTGTTTCTGTGTGTTCGATTCATGTGTTTGCTGTGTTTGTGTGTGTCTGCACTCGTGGATCGTGTGTTCGTTGCGTGTGTCTGTACTCGTGGATCGTGTGTTCGTTGCGTGTGTCTGTACTCGTGGATCGAGTGTTCGTTGCGTGTGTCTGTACTCGTGGATCGAGTGTTCGTTGCGTGTGTCTGTACTCGTGGATCGTGTGTTCGTTGTGTGTGTCTGTACTCGTGGATCGTGTGTTCGTTGCGTGTGTCTGTACTCGTGGATCGTGTGTTCGTTGTGTGTGTCTGTACTCGTGGATCGTGTGTTCGTTGCGTGTGTCTGTACTCGTGGATCGTGTGTTCGTTGCGTGTGTCTGTACTCGTGGATCGAGTGTTCGTTGCGTGTGTCTGTACTCGTGGTTCGTGCGTTCGATGCGTGTGTTCGTGTTGTCATTCTTTCAAAAGTACAGTTCCCATTTGTCGTAGTAGTAATACGGTATTTCCCTTCCAGTCAACGCGTGTAAGTATTAACTTGTATTTTCCGTAGTCTAATACTTCTAATAGTAGAGTAATAAATGACTGTATTCCCCTCACATGTAAATGGTTATTAAGTGACGTAAGTGGTGTAAAGTGGTCTATCAGGAGGTGATGGACCACTTTACACCACTTACGCCACTTAATAACCATTTGCATGTGAGGGGAATACTGCATTGCTATAGGAGAAGTATTTCAAGGATCTTTTTCACAGCTACGGGAAATCCGCACTGTACTTTTGCAAGAGTGAACTCAAAGTTAGCACTTACGAGTGCACGTTTAATAGGGGTCCAGAGGCTAGTAACAGGAGTCCAGAGGCTAGTAACAGGAGTCCAGAGGTTAGTAACAGGAGTCCAGAGGTTAGAAACAAAAGTTCAGAGGTTAGTAACATGAATCCAGACGTTAACAACAGGAGTCCAGAGTAATAAGAGTACAGAGGTTAGCAACAAGAATATCAACAGCAGTAGCAGTAGAAACAACACCAACAGCAGCAACAGAGGTAGCAGCAGCACCAACAGCACCATCACAAGTAGTACTAGTAGCAGCAGTAGCAGTACCAGCAACAGCAGCAGTATAAGCAGCAGCAGCAGCAGACGCCAGCCAATGTTGATGTCTTGCTTGGCTGCCCCAGTAATTCGCACTGTTTTGCTAATGATCTTGGGACGTGTTTCATGGTTGAAGAATGTATCTTTCTGATGAGGGTCATTTCATGGCGGGATGAGCAGGCAGGTGATGGAAACTGCATCATGTGTGTCTGGCTGGTAGTCTACGAGATGCGGACGTATTTGTGAATCAATGGGAAAATAACAGATAAACGTGAACAAGATACGATAGGCGTTTTATGGCATTTACTGAGAAGACGTTTCGCCCACCAGGAAGTATATTAAATCTCAGCAAATGCCGTAAGCCACATTTCGTGCTTACTCAAGGGATCTGGCCACGGTAAGAACGTTTGCTTTTAGACCCACCGACTTCCAGAGGGTTTTTATGGTTGGCTGGCGATTTTTATGATGTACGAATGTGTTTTATGGTCTAATGATTCCTCCCCCCTTTTTTTTTTGTTCTGGTCCAGGAGAAACAAACACCGACTCTATTGTATTTAATTGTTCCAAAAGTTTTCTAATTGTATATACGACAGTATATCTACATTAATATATTCCATGTTAGGCAGGATTGTTTTCCTCACCTGAGAAAACGTATATGCAAGTATACAGGCCTGTATACACAAGTATACATAAGTATGCACATGTATACAGGTTTAACCGACATCAGTGACATACTATACAGACAACTGCTTGTTATGCAGAGCATTTCAGGAAAATTAGGTCAATTTTGTACCCAGGAACCCCTGGCTGCCTTCAAGAGAGAGCTGGACAGATACCTAAAGTCAGTGCCGGATCAGCCGGGCTGTGGCTCGTACGTCGGACTGCGTGCGGCCAGCAGTAACAGCCTAGTTGATCAGGCCCTGATCCATCGGGAGGCCTGGTCATGGACCGGGCCGCGGGGGCGTTGATCCCCGGAATAACCTCCAGGTAACCTCCAGGTAACCAGGATGCGATCCACACCAGTCGACTATCACCCAGGTGCCCATTTTACTGATGGGTGAACATAGGCAACCGTTCGCCGGGAATCTAACCCGGACCCTCACCCTGTGAAGCGAGTGCTTTTGCCACCAGGTCACGGGCACCGTGGCCTGGTGCACAGTGACAGAGTGTCTTCAGGAAGCAAGTCCTAATGTTTCCACCCGTACCGGAGATCGAACCACGGACCTTAGTGTGTGAGCTGAGTGAACTAGCAATGTGTGTGTGTGTGTGTGTGCACTCACCTAGTTGAGGTTGCAGGGCTCGAGTCCAAGCTCCTGGCCCCGCCTCTTCACTGGTCGCTACTAGGTCACTCTCCCTGAGCCGTGAGCTCTGTACTCCGTCTGCGGTCTTCTTTGCCCTTTCCCAATCTTCATGACTTTGCACTTGGTGGGGTTGAACTCCAAGAGCCAATTGCTGGACCAGTTCTGCAGCCTGTCCAGATCCCTTTGTAGTTCTGCCTGGTCTTCGATCGAATGAATTCTTCTCATCAACTTCACGTCATCTGCAAACAGGGACACCTCAGAGTCTATTCCTTCCGTCATGTCGTTCACAAACACCAGAAACAGCACTGGTCCTAGGACTGACCCCTGTGGGACCCCGCTGGTCACAGGCGCCCACTCTGACACCTCGCCAAGTACCATGACTCGCTGCTGTCTTCCTGACTAGTATTCCCTGATCCATTGTAGTGCCTTCCCTGTTATCCCTGCTTGGTCCTCCAGTTTTTGCACTAATCTCTTGTGTGGAACTGTGTCAAACGCCTTCTTGCAGTCCAAGAAAATGCAATCCACCCATCCCTCTCTCTCTCTTGTCTTACTGCTGTGCGTGTGTGTGTGTGTTTGAGATGCGTTTGGTTTTAATGCATATTAGGGGTCTGGATGGAACAACTGGACCTAGAGCTGGAGCATTTATTTCACTGGGGAGCGCTAAACCAGTATGGAGTATGCAGCGCCTGGGAAATGGGAGGAAAAGACGTTTAAGGAAGGGGAACAAATACCTTCAATTCCCTGGATCGAGAGCCCTTCACCAGAGTCAAGGAACCTTCAGCTTGAATGGAACTGGGCCGAGAGCTGGAGCTTCCTTCAAGGGAAAATCATACATTATTTTTTTTCTCTTAATTGAATTTTACACGTCATTGTGTTTGTTTATTTCTGTTTTCCTTGTTTCTCATCTGTATCCGGGCAGCGAGGGAGGGGTGAGAGAGAAGTAGGGGGAGGGGGTGAGGTGGTAGAGGATTAGGGGGAGGGGGTGAGGTGGGAGAGGAGCAAGGGGAGAGGGAAGGGTTAGGGTGAGAGGGGGTGGAGGGGGAGTAATTTAACGCATTGGGTTATTAAGGACTGATGGCGTCAATTTTCAGTTGGTTACTAGACATAGTTAGGAAGGTAATTTGAATCATACTAATTACGGGTTCTTATTGCCGTTCTGCCACATCCGGATTATAGGTTATAAATTGGCAGACGCGTCGTTAGGGCTCTGCAGGTGTGTGTTCTCACCAATTGCATGACACTGCAGTCTACGAGACTATTTTGTGGCTACATTGTGCACTCGGGGGCGTGTTGTTGCCCTGTGCTCTCGCTCTGTCAACATTACTGATATTATCTCCTAAAATATACTTTTATCTGTCTCTTAATGCCTAAGTCTTCTTTATTGTTTTATTTTGCAAGCTATAAATCTTGAGGGACTGACACCTCCCTTCCTACCCAAGGCTGACGTACTGATTACGACAAAACTACCAGTGCTACTGTGTTCTGTATTCCACTGTGGATGTCTGTTGCTCAGGGGAATGCCATTTCGACACTGAAGAGACTCATATGTAGCACATGTGTCTCATTCATCAGCTCGAAATCTATTGTTTTGGACTATTGTTTCTAGGTGTATAAATGTGCATTAAGACTTCTTTAATTTGTGCTTTGGGTAATTATTTGTTTTTGTCTGTCGAGAAGCCAAGATCGTATTGCTTCGTGAAAGTTGGAATGTTTTGTACAGGCCAGAAAACATTATGAAGTTATTAAATACATAATATTAGAACGTAGTTTTTATGCAAACTTTACCCCAGTGTGTGTGAATGTAGATTTTTTGCGCAAACTTGAATGTTAAGCTTAACTCAGTTGGCACGCTTGAAAAAAAAATTTGCATTCACATACCGAGTGGATCATCACAATAAGAGGAGAGATAAAATACTTTGTGCAGGAATAGAAGAAACCCGCAGTGTGGGGACAAATTTCAATTAAATTAGAGAAACATAAGTTTGATGGGGTAATATTGTAGAGAGACTACAAGAGGCAGAGGAACACTTATCTGGCGAGGTACTGAAGTACTCTACAGAGACTAAGTACTTAGTTGACAGAAGATGCACGTGTAGTAGTAGTATGATAAATAGTAGAGTTAATAGTACTAGTAATAGAAGTAGTAGTAGAGTTATAGTGGTGGTAACAGTAGTAGTAGCAGTAGAAGTAATAATAGTAGTAGTAGCAGAAGCAATAGTAATAGTAGTAGAAGCAATAGTAGTTAGTAGTAGTAGTAGTAGTAGTAGTAGTAGTATAAGAACAATAATACAAGTTAAGGAACCCAGAATCAAAAACCTTAATGTTAATATATAAAACCACAAAAAAATGATGAGAAGCTTAAATTATTACATCATATAACTCGTGGTGTCTGACCACATGGGGAGCGAGAGAGGAAATGAACAAGATGAATGAGAGACGCTTTAATACACTCAACCAACTACCCGAAGAAAAGTGACACTGTGAAAATAACAGAATCATTGTAAACAAAGATTTCAATCACAGGGAAATTTCCTGGATAACTAGAAAAATATGAAAATAAAAGCACAGCCAAATTACTCAATATGATAACTGAATTTTATATTTATCAGCACATTAATAAAAAAAATAAAAAGTTTTAAACAAAAGTGGTACAAACATTGATAAACAAAAGTCATAAATAATGCCTAGACGAGCTGACAATCACGACACTATTTTTATTTTTTACAAAAAGATGAGTACAAATACTTAGAGACACAGATGACTTGTATAGACGTTTATAGACACTTCTACAAAGTTTGGCCAGAGAAATGAGTCAAACCAGAGTGCAATAGAGTGGAAACAAAAGCCATCCAGAGCTCAAGAACAGAGCCAGCTGACTCACCTCACGTCAGCTAACGTAGCAGTGAGTCCAGGAGCTAACATAAGAGGCAAATCGAAGAGCTAACACAAGAGGCGAGTCCATGAACTAACAAACGTATTTACTTCCCATTCCCCAGGCGCTGCGTAACCCGGATGGGTTTAGCCCTTACCCGAAGTGATTACGCTGCCAGTGTGGCAAAATAAATTGGGAAAAAAGTTCCCATTTCTCCAGAAATTGGGGAAAAAAATCCCATTTCTCCAGAAATTGGGGAAAAAAATCCCATTTCTGTTGAGTGAGTTGATACACTGATTATGTTTGCTGGAGCAAACAGAATTAAACTCATTCCATCTGTGGGTGATGAGTTAAGAGAAAGAAGCAAATCGCGCCCTTCATGCGACCCATTATTGATGATCTGAGTAGGGAATATGTGCCCAGCAGGGAACACGTCTGATGGGTACACTCACAGAACAGGTCTGAGTGTGCACACACCGCAGAGGTCCGAGCGTGGACACTCAGAGCAAGTCTGAGTGGCACGCGCTCAGCACCCAGCATGGCCTGGGCGCTGGAAAGTAATTTATATCGACAGCTAAAATAATTTGTCATCACCTGTGTATATTGGAAGATGATTTTTTATGATCGTAAGTCACCTGTGTTGATTCTATCTGGCCTGGCTGCCTGGTTTACTAGTCCCTGATTTGGCTGACCAGTCACTGGCCTGGCTTCCGAGCTACCTAGCTGACTAGTCCCACACAGATTTTACAAAACATAGCCAAAATTACCCTGTATTATTATTAATTACTATTATTATTATTGTTGTTAGTAGTAGTAGTAATATTAATAATAGTAGTAACAGTAGTAGTAATAGTAGTAATACTAGTAGTAATACTAGTATTAATAACGGTAGTAGTAGTAGTAGTAGTAGTAGTAGTAGTAGTAGTAGTAGTAGTAGTAGTAGTAGCAGTAGTAACGGCATTAGTAGTAATACATAGGTTCGAACTTGTGAATTCCGACAAGCGAGACGTGTGTGTGTGTATGTCCCCGGGTATGTCACACACACACACACACACACACACACACACACACACACACACACACACAGGGGAGGTACACCAACATATGTTGGATGAGGTACACATAACCAAGGAGGAGGTGAAGAAGCTGCTATATGAACTTGATACCTCAAAGGCGGTGGGACCAGACATCTCTCCGTGGGTCCTTAGAGAGGGAGCAGAGATGCTCTGTGCGCTACTAAAAAGATCTTCAACACATCCACTGAAACTGGGCAACTACCTGAGGTATGGAAGATGGTAAATGTAGTTCCAATTTTTAAAAAAGGAGACAGACACGAGGCATTAAACTACAGGCCTGTGTCACTAACGTATATAGTATGGAAAGTCATGGAGAAGATCATCAGGAGGAGAGTGGTGGAGCACCTGGAAAGAAACAAGCGTATAATTGACAACCAGCACTGTTTCAGGGAAGGAAAATCCTGTGCCACAGACCTACTGGAGTTTTATGACAAGGTGACAGAAGTAAGACAAGAGAGAGAGAGAAAGAGAGAGAGAGAGAGAGAGAGAGAGAGAGAGAGAGAGAGAGAGAGAGAGAGAGAGAGAGAGAGAGAGAGAGAGAGAGAGAGAGAGAGAGAGAGAGAGGTGGATAGATTGCATTTTCTTGGACTGCAAGAAGGCCTTCGACACAGTTCCTCACAAGAGGTTAATACAAAAGCTAGAGGGTCAGGCACACATAATAGGAAAGGCACTGCAATGGACCAGAGGATACATGACAGGGAGGCAACAACGAGTCATGGTACGTGACGAGGTGTCAGAGTGGGCGCCTGTGCCAAGCGGGGTTCCACAGGGGTCAGTCCTAGGACCTGTGCTGCTTTTGGTATATGTGAATGACATAACGGAAAGGACAGACTCAGAAATGTCCTTGTTTGCAGATGATGTGAAGTTAATGAGGAGAATCAAATCGGTCGAGGATCAGGCAGGACTACAGAGAGACCTGGACAGGCTACAAGCCTGGTCCAGCAACTGGCTCCTTGAATTTAACCCTGCCAAATACAAAGTCATGAAGATCGGAGAAGGGCAAAGAAAACCGCAGACACAATATAGTCTAGGTGGCCAAAGACTAAAAATCTCACTCAAGGAAAAAGATCTTGGGGTGGGTATAATACCGAGCACATCTCCTGAGACGCACATCAATCAGATAACTGCTGCTGCATACGGGCGTCTGGCAAACCTAAAGATAGCGTTCCGGTACCTCAGTAAGGAATCATTCATGACTCTGTACACCATATTCGTCAGCCTCATTCTGGAGTATGCAGCACCAGTTTGGAATCCACACCTGGTCAAGCACATCAAGAAATTAGAGAAAGTGCAAAGGTTTGCAACAAGACTAGTCCCAGAGCTAATGGGATTGTCCTACGAGGAAAGGTTAAGGGAAATTGGCCTGACGACACTGGAGGATAGGAGGGTCAGGGGAGACATGATAACGACATATAGAATACTACGCGGAATAGACAAGGTGAGCAAAGACAGGATATACCAGAGATGGGACACAGAAATAAGGGGTCACAATTGGAAGTTGAAGACTCAGATGAGTCAAAGGGATGTTAGGAAGTATTTCT
>NC_091331.1:4791066-4813566 GCF_038502225.1 Cherax quadricarinatus
AAGAGTGACACTAGTCTGTAGTTGCTGATTTTTTCTCTGCGCTTCTATTTGTGACCTGGGACTACATTTGCCTCTTTTTACAGAGACCGCCATTTACACTGTGTCAGGCAGTACTGATAGATGCGATTTAGAGGTGATGCTAACTGCTCTGCACATCTACTCGGCAATCTTAGGCTCACCTTCTCTGGGCCCACAGTCCAGGGATTTAGAGAAAAGTTATACTTCATCCAGCCTTATTGCAGCCTCTAACAACTTTGACACAGTTCTTGCGGCTAGGAAGGAGGTTGGTTCCCTTGCTGGATCAGGAACTTGCATCTTGGTAGCAAAATGTTCAGCAAAGAGGTCACCTTTCTCCTGACTGCCAGTAAAGAGGGTCCCATTCTGCCGAGTAAGAGGTGGAATAATTTCAACGGTGAATAACTTTTACGATCCTTGACAAAAACGAGCAGGTTTTGGAGCCGACTCTGCCTCATGCCAGCTTTCTTATTGTGAAGCCTCCCATATAAAGATGGCCTACTTTTGGACTTCTATTTTCTGATAGGCTTGCCTGTGCAGGTTTCTGTTGTAGCTATCTACAACAGAAACCTGCACAGGCAAACCTATCAGATGCCTCACACACCTTCTCCAAGCCTTGTACTTAGCAGTAACAGTCTCTTGACATGGAAAGTCAAGCCAAGGCTGATCTGAAGGCTTCCTCTCTCTCTCTCTCTCTCTCTTTCTTTCTCTCTCTCTGTTTTACTATCTTTGTCTCAAACATCTACATAATACACAATAGCCCATAATCCAGATCAACGGAGATAAGTCTTGATGTGGACTACGAACGTCCTCTACTTTGTTTTTCCCACGCCTCTCTTTCTCTCTCTCTCTCTCTCTCTCTCTCTCTCTCTCTCTCTCTCTCTCTCTCTCTCTCTCTCACTTCACTACCTCTCAGTATTAAGATATTCTGAGACCCCGTCTCACTTAAACAAGCATATAATCCCGTCTTTGTAAATGTAAGATGAGTCGCAGCTTCTTGACGACCTAAGATGAGTCGCAGCTTCTTGGCGACTTAATTGCCCTCATCAACATGGAAAGAGATCACGGTCTTAATTGCTTTCTAATACCCCAGTTCCGACGCTCAGTATTTTGCTCGTTTTTTTCTGAGTCTCTGGTAAACAATGATTTTTTTTTTTTTGCCCTATGGAATTTTTTCTTAGTTGGATAATGAATGTTGGCTTCTGGGGTATTGTGGTTTTTTTTTTTTTTTTAGGTGTAGAGATGTTTGATGTCTTGATATTTTTGTTATTTTAGGGGAAAGGTTAATAGGTAAAAAGTATTTTGGAATTGTATGGTTAAATTGCATTTATTTCTTACTCTTTATCTCCATCTTTCTCCCTCTCTAAACCCTTTCTCTTTAACTTTCTCTCTCTTTTTTCTCTTAATTTCTCTGTCTCTCTTCTTCACCCGCCTCTTTTTTTCCTTCGTTAAAAGAATGATTTTTGAAATCACGTCGATTATTACCTAAAAAAAAGGGGGGAAAAATTACAATTGCATTTTCTAAATCAAGTTTTTGAACATAAGTAGGAAAGATGACAAAAAAAAAAAAAAAAGAGAGAAAAATAAATTAGATAAAAAGGGAAGAAGGAATAGGAAAAGAAACGCAAAGAAAGAATATTGGAACGATAGTTTGAAAGTTGCTGAAGACAGAAGAAATAATGACGTATACAAGTCGACAGATTATTATTATTATTATTATTATTATTATTATTATTATTATTATTATTATTATTTCTACTATTACTACTACTACTACTACTGCTGCTGCTGCTGCTGCTGCTGCTGCTGCTGCTGCTGCTGCTCCTCCTCCTCCTCCTGCTGCTGCTGCTGCTGCTCCTCCTCCTCCTGCTGCTGCTGCTGCTCCTCCTCCTCCTCCTGCTGCTGCTGCTGCTGCTGCTCCTCCTCCTCCTCCTGCTGCTGCTGCTGCTGCTGCTGCTGCTGCTGCTGCTGTTGCTGCTGCTCCTCCTCCTCCTCCTGCTGCTGCTGCTGCTGCTGCTGCTGCTGCTGCTGCTGCTGCTGCTGCTGCTGCTGCTGTTGCTGCTGCTCCTCCTCCTCCTCCTGCTGCTGCTGCTGCTGCTGCTGCTGCTCCTCCTCCTCCTCCTGCTGCTGCTGCTGCTGCTCCTCCTCCTCCTGCTGCTGCTGCTGCTCCTCCTCCTCCTCCTGCTGCTGCTGCTGCTGCTGCTCCTCCTCCTCCTCCTGCTGCTGCTGCTGCTGCTGCTGCTGCTGCTGCTGCTGTTGCTGCTGCTCCTCCTCCTCCTCCTGCTGCTGCTGCTGCTGCTGCTGCTGCTGCTGCTGCTGCTGCTGCTGCTGCTGCTGCTGCTGCTGCTCCTGCTGCTGCTGCTGCTGCTGCTGCTGCTGCTGCTGCTGCTGCTGCTGCTGCTGCTGTTTCTTGTGGTATTATTAATAAAAACCATAAAGACACAATACCCTGACTGAAACAATACACAAATAACCCGCACACAGAAGACTGCATCGAATGAGGACGTTTTATTTCCTCTGTGTGACTAGTTAATGGTCTGAGTCGGACCGAAACGTCATCACGAGTTTCAGACTTAAAGTTGGTTGGTTGATTCATGGGGTTTTAAAGATTATCGACTTCACGAGGATTATTAAAGCTTTACACTAACCTTCTGACCATCAGAGAGAAACACTTAAATCTCTAAAGCAGAAAATAAAGTCTACTCTCAGTAGCTTAGAATACGTTGTATAAACCTATAAAAAAAACATTGGCAAATTATCTAAAATGCCGCAGCTCATCTGAGAAATGCTGACCAGACAAACAAAAAAAATAGTAGATGTCTTCAAACGTTTGAACTTGGTGTTAGAATGGGATACATGTTGGAGTAGACATGTCGTCTGCCTGTTCTACCGACCCCGTGTCTTTGCCTGGTCCTCTGACTAGTGCCTTTGCCTGCTCTTCTAACCCTGTGTCATAGCTATTCCTCTAACTCGTGGATTTGCCTGTTCCTCTGACCATGTGCCTTTACCTGGTCCTCTGAGTTTCTTTTTATTTTTGCCTGTTCCTCTAACCTCGTACCTTTGTCTGTTCCTCTAACCCCGTACCTTTGTCTGTATTTCTAACCCCGTACCTTTGTCTGTTCCTCTAACCTCATACCTTTGTCTGTTCCTCTAACCCCGTACCTTTGTCTGTTCCTCTAACCCCGTACCTTTGTCTGTTCCTCTAACCCCGTACCTTTGTCTGTTCCTCTAACCCCATACCTTTGCCTGTTCCTCTAACCCCATACCTTTGCCTGTTCCTCTAACCCCGTACCTTTGCCTGTTCCTCTAACCCCATACCTTTGCCTGTTGCTCTAACCCCATACCTTTGCCTGTTCCTCTAACCCCGTACCTTTGCCTGTTCCTCTAGCCCTCACCTTCGCCTCTTCCTCTGAACACCATGCCTCTGCCTGTTCCTCTAACCCGTACCTCTGGAAAGGAAACCAAACAGGATTAAGAACTGTTAGAGAAACACGCTGGAAAGTGAAGACAAATGTATATCCTGACTGTAGCAGGAACTTTCAAGATTTACCCGTGGATATATACTGTACGTATATATCCACAGATATCAAAAGTAGACAAATTGCAGCCAAGAATATATTGGTCCATTAAGAAAATATTATTTGCAAATATTCACTCTGTCGCATTTACACTTCTGATTCGTTTTTTTTTTCGTTAATTTATTACCGTGATCAATTTTATGGGTGTAAGTGAAATCAATATTAGGAGCGGGAGTGCAGCTTGTCAGGGGATATTGTCACCCATTCAAATCTACTTTATTTTTCTCTTTGGTATATTGTACACCTTGTACATTTTGTGCCCCTTGTATATATTGTATACCCTGTACATATTGTACACCTTGTACATATTGTATACCCTGTATATTTTGTGCCCCTTGTACATATTGTATACCCTGTACATATTGTACACCTTGTACATACTGTATACCTTGTGTATTTTGTGCCCCTTGTACATATTGTATACCCTATACATATTGTACACCTTGTACATATTGTATACCTTGTATATTTTGTGCCCCTTGTACATATTGTATACCCTGTACATATTGTACACCTTGTACATATTGTATACCTTGTACATTTTGTGCCCCTTGTACATATTGTATACCTTGTATATTTTGTGCCCCTTGTACATATTGTATACCCTGTACATATTTTGTGCCCCTTTTGCATATTGTATACCCTGTACATATTGCACACCTTGTACATATTGCACGTTTTACATATTGTACACTTGTATATAATGTACACCTTGTGTATATTGTTCATCTTCCATATATTGTACATTTTACATATTGTACATCAAGTGTACACTGCATTTCTCTCTTTACACATTGTTCCTGACGATAAATACATTGCTCATCTCGTACATGTTTCTCCTCTCATTGTACTTGTTTCCCCTCTCATTGTACTTGTTTCCCCTCTCATTGTACTTGTTTCCCCTCTCATTGTACTTGCTTCCCCTCTCATTGTACTTGTTTCCCCTCTCATTGTACTTGTTTCTCCTCTCGTTGTACTTGTTTCTCCTCTCATTGTACTTGTTTCCCCTCTCATTGTACTTGTTTCCCCTCTCATTGTACTTGTTTCTCCTCTCATTGTACTTGTTTCCCCTCTCATTGTACTTGTTTCCCCTCTCATTATACTTGTTTCTCCTCTCATTGTACTTGTTTCTCCTCTCATTGTACTTGTTTCCCCTCTCATTGTACTTGTTCCCCCTCTCATTGTACTTGTTTCCCCTCTCATTGTACTTGTTCCCCCTCTCATTGTACTTGTTGTGCCTCTCACTCTCCTTGTGAATAATGGGAAAATGAGGGGAGGGGGTCGGTGCCCCCTTTGAGGAGGGGGCTCAGTGACACCCTCCCTTTATATTTCCTGGCACTCTAAGAGCCCCTTTCAGGGTACCAAGTTGACAATTAGTGCCGCTATGTCACCTGTTTTTACATCCCAGGTGAACCCTGTTAATGGCATCTTGTCACTTATACCCTTTTAACTCTTATCACTTTCAATTTAATTAAGGTAAAGTAAGTTTTTTTTTTTTTAATGTTAAGTGACGGTGAGATGAGCGGCGATTCGACCCCCGGTAGAAAAAATTAAGCAATTGCATTATTGTTTCAAAGATAAATGACGCGATCCAGAAACTTTGACTTGAAACCCGTGAACGTCATTAGGAATGTACATCTTTCCACTGTTTAAGAATGAATGACAAGGCCAAGAGCTGTGAATTGACCCTTACAAATAAAGCTAGGTAAGTACAATTTAGTTTTTTATGACAGTAATATAAAAATAAATTAAGTTCCATTAATTTTAGCAAGTTCCATCTTTCCTGAGTAAACTTGTAGGTTTTTTTAAAACTTACTTTTGATATCTAAACATTTCCACCACTTCCGGAACCAGAAGAAGTGGAGAGAGAGAGAGAGAGAGAGAGAGAGAGAGAGAGAGAGAGAGAGAGAGAGAGAGAGAGAGAGAGAGAGAGAGAGAGAGAGAGAGAGAGAGAGAGAGAGAGAGAGAGAGACAGAGAGAGAGAGAGAGAGAGAGAGAGAGAGAAAGAGCATATACCGCTATATAATACTGTACTAAAGACACCGGCAGTCTCCCACCGAGACAAGGTGACCCGACGAGGACGATATTCTTTCATAAAGTTTTCATTCTTTTTACATGTAGTAATATATACAGGAGAAGGGGTTACTGCCCCCTTGCTCCCGGCATTTTAGTCGCCTCTTACGACACGCATGGCTTACGGAGGAAGAATTCTTCTCCACTACTATATTATACTTATGGCAAGTGTTTAACTGAATATACCTCACCTAACATTGTAAAATTATCTATGTGAAAATTTAGGTCTTCAGGTGCTAGGGAAAATATTAGACGATTATGTTTTTTAAGTCAGCAAAATTGGACACAATGGCAGTGTGCTGCTACCCTATTCTACGTAACAGTTACAGCAGTTGCTGCTACCCTATTCTACGTAACAGTTACAGCAGTTGCTGCTACCCTATTCTACGTAACAGTTACAGCAGTTGCTGCTACCCTATTCTACATGACAGTTACAGAGTGGGAACAACTGTGTCTCCCTCGTCATGTATCATCTCGCAGGGTGGGGTTCATACAAGGTGTGGAAATTTATCAAGGCTGAGCTGGGAGACTACGGTAGAGAGACAAGGTTCTCGTCAGGGCTTCAAGTCAGAGTTCGGCAGCTCTACGGCAGCCTCGGAGATTTTGTTCTCAGTGTGGCTGGAGTTACTTACACTTGTTGGGTGATACTGACGACTAGCGAGGGAGGGAGACGAGTGAGAGAGAGAGAGGGACGGAGGAAGGGGAGAAGCGAGAGGTAGAGAGGAGAGGCAAAAAGGGAGAGACGTTTGACGAGAGGGTGAGAGAGAAAGAGAGAGAAGAAAGGAGGGAGAGAGGGAGGAAAGAGGAGAAGGAATGAAGGAAGGAATGAAGGAAGGAAAGAAGGAGGGAAAGGAAGAGATAGATACAGAGAGATAGATACACGGAGAGATACATAGGGATAGACTGATAGATAGATACATTGATAGAGTGAGAGAGAGAGATAGAGAGAGACGAGGCAACGAGACTGGCTTACCCTTGCCAAAGTCGAATTATCTCTCAGACTTTTCCCCTCGTTCCTCCAGACTCCATCTGACGTCATCTTCACCCCAAAAAGCTTCCGAGGTCTCAAGTGATAATCTGACTGAATTAACTGAAGGTGTGACTGAGCATCTCTCATTAGGCGACTCAGGGACGCTATCTGTCTTATTAAATCAAAAGTTGACGGGAGATTGACAAATGATATCTTGACAGAGAGAGAGGGCAGAGAGAGAAAGAGGGCAAAGAGAGAGAGAGACGGACAGACACAGAGATAGAAATACGGAGCAAATGAGACAAACAAGACAGAGAGAGACAGAAAGAGAAACAGATGATATATAAAAAAAGAGCAATAAAGAGCTACGCCCTCTGAATGACACATGTGAAAAGTGCTCACCCCTTAGGTCTCCCGCCATATTTACGCGCCATTACTAAGGTCCCGCCAAAATCTGTCACCACTAACTTGTCCTCGCCTGCTCCAGATTAACTCTAAGATAACCACAGCCGGCAGAGGGTCTCAAGCCAATCCCCCAAGCCTTCTCCGATTGCCGGAGATCACCGCTCTTGTCGCCCCTATGAATTAGGGCGGAATTTGAGGACGTCAGGCGGGGTGGGTTAGGATCCAAGATGGCGGTCGCGGCGAAGAGTCAGTAATTGTGGCGAAAATGTTAGCGTCACCAGCGCGGGAGGGGAGCCATCTCCTCTAATGAGTTACTACTTCAGATCTAATTTAGGAAGTAAATGCCTCGAGAGAAGAGAGTTTCGTGTTTCCTGAGAGAGCTTGTGTATGGTTGTGGAGGAGACAAGAGGGCCCCTGACCGGATGTTTGCACACACACACACACACACACACACACACACACACACACACACACACAGGAGCCATAACTCGACCCCTGCAACCACAATTAGGTGAGTACACACACACACACACACACACACAGGAGCCATTACTCGACCCCTGCAACCACAATTAGGTGAGTACACACAAACACACACACACACACACACACACACACACACACAGGAGCCATAACTCGACCCCTGCAACCACAATTAGGTGAGTACACACACACACACACACACACACACAGGAGCCATTACTCGACCCCTGCAACCACAATTAGGTGAGTACACACAAACACACACACACAAACAAACAAATAAACAACACAGGAGTTTTGGATGAACGGCTTCAAGAAGCCCAAGAGCTAGAACTCAATCTAAGAGACATGGAGACTGGTTTATTTCAGGGTTGTCTGGTCTCCCTGTTAGTCAAGATTATTATTGTTATAATCAATGGGGAAGCGCTAAACCCGGAGGATTATACAGCGCCTGGGGGGGGGGATGTGGAAGGTATTCAGGCTTAATTCGGGGAACTGGTGCACAGATCCAATTCCCTAAATCAAGAGCCCCTCACCAACATCAAGGAACCTTACTTGAGGGGCTGTTAGTCAACAGCTTTTGAAAGTTTGACGCCGATCTCATAAGCCGATTTCAGGTTACTGGAGGGAAAAAAGTCTATAAAGAATTCCGACAACCTCTTGAAGTATGAACCAGAACCCGTGGTTCATACAGACACCGTGGTTCATACAGAGACCGTGGTTCATACTGAACCCGTGGCTCATACAGAGCCCATGGTTCATACAGAGCCCGTGGTTCATACAGACACCGTGGTTCATGCAGAGCCCGTGGTTCATACTGAGCCCATGGTTCATATAGAGCCCGTTGTTCATACAGAGACCGTGGTTCATACACAGCCCGTGGTTCATACACAGCCCTTGGTTCATACACAGCCCGTAGTTCATACAGAACCCGTGGTTCATACAGAGCCCGTGGTTCATACAGAACTTGTGGTTCATAGAGAGCCCGTGGTTCATATAGAGACCGTGGTTCATACAGAGAACGTGGTTCATACAGAGCCCGTGGTTCATACAGAGACCATGGTTCATACAAAGACCGTGGCTCATACAGAGCTCTTGGTTCATACAGAGCCCGTGGTTCATACAGAGCCCGTGGTTCATACAAAGCCCGCGATTCATACAGAGCCCGTGGTTCATACAGAGCTCTTGGTTCACACAGAGTCCGTGGTTCAAACAGAGTACGTGGATCATACAGAGCTCTTGGTTCATACAAAGACCATGGTTTATACAGAGCTCTTGGTTCATACAGAGCCCGTGGCCTTAGATGCACTGGAAGAAAATCAGAATGCAGATGTAATATACACAGACTTTGCAAAAGCATTTGACAAATGCGATCATGGCGTAATAGCCCATAAAATACGTGCTAAAGGAATAACTGGGAAAGTGGGGAGATGGATCTTCAACTTCCTAACAAATCGAACACAAAGAGTAGTGGTCAACAGAGTTAAATCGGAGGCTGCCATAGTGAAGAGCTCTGTTCCACAAGGCACAGTACTCGCCCCCATCTTATTCCTTATCCTCATATCAGACATAAACAGAGATATACACCACAGCACCGTATCATCCTTTGCGGATGATACTAGGATCTGCATGAGGCTGTCATCTGCTGAGGACGCGGTTAACCTCCAAGAAGATATAAACAAAGTTTTCCAGTGGGCAACGGTAAACAATATGATGTTCAATGAGGACAAATTCCAACTACTCCGTTATGGAAAACTGGAGGAGATAATAACTAGAACAGAGTATACTACTGACTCCGGCCATACAATAGAGCGGAAAAATAATGTAAGGGACCTGGGAGTAGTAATGTCTGAGGATCTCACTTTCAAGGATCACAACAGTGCCACGATCGCACGTGCAAAGAAAATGATAGGATGGATAATGAGAACTTTCAAAACGAGAGATGCCAAGCCCATGATGATCCTTTTCAAATCACTTGTTCTCTCTAGGCTGGAATACTGCTGTACATTAACATCTCCATACAAAGCAGGTGAAATCGCAGATCTAGAGAGTGTACAGAGATCCTTTACTGCACGTATAAGTTCTGTCAAGCACCTTAACTACTGGGAACGCTTGGAAGCACTTGACTTGTACTCGTTGGAACGCAGGAGGGAGAGATATATCATAATCTACACTTGGAAAATCTTGGAAGGAATGGTCCCAAATCTGCACACAGAAATCACTCCCTACGAAAGTAAAAAACTGGGCAGGCGATGCAAAATGCCGCCAATAAAAAGTAGGGGCGCCATTGGTACACTAAGAGAAAACACCATAAGTGTCCGGGGCCCAAAACTGTTCAACAGCCTCCCATCAAGCATTAGGGGAATTGCCAATAAACCCCTGGCTGCCTTCAAGAGAGAGCTGGACAGATACCTAAAGTCAGTGCCGGATCAGCCGGGCTGTGGCTCGTACGTCGGACTGCGTGCGGCCAGCAGTAACAGCCTAGTTGATCAGGCTCTGATCCATCGGGAGGCCTGGTCATGGACCGGGCCGCGGGGGCGTTGATCCCCGGAATAACCTCCAGGTAACCTCCAGGTTCATACAGAGCCCGTGGTTCATAAAGAGCCCGCGGTTCATACAGAGCCCTTGGTTCATACAGAGCTCTTGGTTCATACAGAGTCCGTGGTTCAAACAGAGTACGTGGATCATACAGAGCCCGTGGATCATACAGAGCCCGTGGATCATACAGAGCCCGTGGATCATACAGAGCCATTGTATCATACAGAGACCATGGATAGAATCCTAGCAAATATCGTCCCTTCTGTGGACCATATTGGCTAGTGCATCTCATATCCATCGTGTGGATGGTAGTGGATAATTTATTATGTATCTCGTGTCCATCCTGAGGATGGTATCACAGGAACATATGGATTCACATAACTTCTATGAACTAGGTCCTCAGCAGGGCCAAGAGAGGTACAGTTGGGTATATACTATTTTCTAACTTATAACCAAATTTTGGATACCTGCTCATAATTTGTAATATCTAACTTAAATTAAAGAAATTAGTATTGATAACTTTACAGAGAGCGTTCAGAAAATGATGATGGTACTCTCATTCGAAACCTAACCTATTTAAATGAGCATTTGTTGTTCTATAGAGTAACACTCGACCCGCGACGTAACACTTGCTTCCCAACGACCCATTTCACGTTACCTCTGTACACCAATATCCCGAAGGCACACATGCAAGCATTTTACGAACACTCAGAGAAGAGCCATTTTTATTTTTGTGTGATACAGCCCACGCCTACACCCACGCCCATACTCACATCCTCGTCCACGCCCCTATACACGCTTCCACAAACACCCCTCACCCACGCCTTCATCCACGCCCATACCCGTGAATGAACCCACGCTTCCACCCGCGAATTTTACCCCACAGACGGGTCCGCGTTTCCTCCCACGCCCTCACCTAAAACCTCTATCCATGCCTCCACCCACGCCAAAGCCCACACTCCACCCACATCTAAACATTGTCGGCCGCCCACGCCTTATAGCGAGACCCACGGCGCCTTTGGTGGTCTAGGAGCGCGGAGTGACAAGACATAGGAATGTCGCAAAGAAACAAGAGAGTTTCCCCTTACTCTGGCACTCAGGGCCAGCTGGGCATAAAGTCAACCCGGCCACTCATCAGGGATAACTAACAAAATATACCTTTAACTCGCTCTACCTCACCGTCATAATATTATTACCTTCTAACACACGTAAACATTTATTCTGCCAAAGTCAAATTTAACATACATTAAAAAATATATCAGAATGAAAAAGAAAATAGAGTTTTGTTGATAGATGGATCGGTATCCTCGCTGAGTTGCCGGGGACAAGTTGAGGCTAGCTTGGGGGGGGACTGATCCGCTACATCAAGTCAGCAGTTATTACTGACTTCTGAGATGGAAGAGTTCGAGTCACTTGCACGAGATGGTAGCTTTTATTGCCAGGGGAATTATACGTGGAAGAGTGGGTGTGAGTAGTGGGATGGCAGTGGGTTGTGGCACTAACTGCCTCGACCTATCTTCAACCATGAACCATTTCTTGGGTTTCCGGGTAAGGCTATGGATATGGGAAAGAGGTGGAGGGGTTGATGGAGATGGTTGTTGCACTAGGGGTGGGGTTGCTAGTGGTGGAGTTGAGGATGGTGGTAGGTGGTTGGTTGTGGTGGTGACAGCTTTGGCAGACGTGGTGATAGTTGCATTGTTGGTGATGGTGTTGGTGTTGGTGTTGGTGGTGGTGGTGGTGGTGATAACGCAAGATGGAGATAGTATTTGCTTTTTACAGTAATTTTTTTTTTTTTTTAAGATTCGCGCACTTTTTATTTGTCGTAAAACGTGTTTAAAGTTGCTGGAAGTTTTCTGAGACAAGCAGCAGGGAGGACAAGAGGACACAGTGCTGCCATGTTGTGCAAAAAGTGCTGATTAAGACGATAATTGGTTAATGTATTAATCTTCGCACACACACACTCACACACATAGTTTTAAGAAGAGGTATGATACAGCTCAGGAAGCAGAGAGAGGACCTAGTAGCGATCAGTGAAGAGGCGGGGCCAGGAGCTTAGCCTCGACCCCTGCAACCACAATTAGGTGAGTACAATTAGGTGAGTACACACACACACACACACACACATACTCACACACACACACACACACACACACACACACACACACACACACACACACACACACACACACAACACAACACAATATAAAACAACACAAATACCTGCAAGCAAACATTTAAACACACAAAAGCCTTTTCCAAACACAAACATAAACACCAGATTTGCGCACCAAAACATCATCGCTAACACGATCATTTACAAACATATTGTTTGCTGATAAACATTTAAACGACAGGAGAAAGCCATTCACTGTTTACAGACCTCAGCCTCGGCTGTCACAATGTCTATCTTTTTTTTTCTCTTCGTCCACTGGCGCACCACAGGTATAAAAGCGGTGAGGGCGGAGGCTGGCGCAGGTGTGGTCACTGCGGTGTGGCGGGCGGGGCAGCCACACCGAGATAATATACACAGCTTTCTGCTGCAATTCCTTGCAGCTCTGCCAGGTTCCTCTCAACAAGCTGTTGCAAGGTGAGGATTTCTCTGTACCTTTTTTTTTTAGTTATTTGCAGATATCTAGTTTGTTTGACTATTTGAAGGCTTACTTGTTTACTTTGTGTGTTAGCTTGCATGCAATGTTGACAATGTTATGCATTTGTTGTTCTTGGAGAGTAAGAAAGAGGAAGAGAGAGAGAGGCATACAGATAGACAGGCAGGCAGGCAGGCAGATAGTGGGATGGATGGATAGATAGATACATAGGTAGATAGATACAGATAGATAGATAGATAGATAGATAGAGAGAGAGAGAGAGAGAGAGAGAGAGAGAGAGAGAGAGAGAGAGAGAGAGAGAGAGAGAGAGAGAGAGAGAGAGAGGCTCAGAAACAAGCACTAAAGCCAGGTGGGTCTTACAGCACATAGGTGATTTAAGTTGTAAGGCTGTAGATTAGTGGAGCTAAGAGTTAGTGTAGTGTAATATTAACATTATATTTGGTGCAGTAGGTTAGGTTCTCTTAGAAGGACATAGATGGGAACCTGAATCACAGCCTGGGACTTTCGGTGAGGAGGGCAGTTAGAATGAGTGCATCAGGGTATAAAAAAATGTGGTAGCTGATAGGTATGGCATTCTGCTAATATGTGATGAATTGTGAGGGCTACCTGGCAGTGTTCCCTGAACGGCACTCGGTGTCCTTCCATATGGTAGTCGTGTGTGACAGACTCGTAAACGTGAAGATCTGTTTTCCACACCGGAGATGGGAAGATTGCCGCCAAGTGCATAGCTGCGGTCTCAGGGAACCAGTTGTTGACCTCTAATCGAAACCAATACTGTTACTAGTGATTTCAGAGCCTTTGGGATAGTACTGGAATACAGGAAAAATATGAGACTCCCACGAACGAGATTGGCAGATCAGGAATAGCGGATCGAGCACCTGAGTCTGCTTGTTCGTTGCACTGAACGTCAGTGTGTCACCCTCCCCCCCTTCCCCCTCCCATCTCCCCCTAAAAATAAAAAAAACCTTTGTAATTGCCAGAAATTGATATAATAATTGTTGTACATGAAGTATAATGGGAAGTGGGGGAGTCATATTTCTGGATAGCTTACAACGCACATTGAGGTCTTTAAGGGTCATTGTACGGTTCATCATTAAGAGGTGTAAAGTTCAGTCATGCCGTCTCGCACTCGAGTTTGAACTGGAGAGAAAATAGCGGGTGAATGTAGTCCATGAGGAAAAAATAATAACTACGACAGAATCTACTCACACATCACCTTGAAGAAACAACTTCTCAAGTGAAGGTACTCTCACATACTGGAGTGACCGAGGCTCACATGTAGCTCCCAAGGAATGTTCCACACATAAGCTACTTATATACCGAACTACTTTCACACTCCATATTTGACTTTCTTGGTAATAAAGTTGTACAGGAACAGGGCAAATATATATATATATATATATATATATATATATATATATATATATATATATATATATATATATATATATATATATATATATATATATATATATATATATATATATATATATATATATGATCAGTTAAGCCAAGTTGTCATATAAATTAAACTTTTCCAAAAATTTCTTTTATGCATTGATAAATATAATTTTTTCACTGAACATGGTGTAAAAAATATATAGTGTTGTACTAGATCTAAGTAAGAAACCTGACCTTGATGCTGCTAATGTATCTGGCAGGTAATGTCGCCTCCATCTAATATATTACCTGGGAATGAGAGTAATTGGTGGGTTATTAGAGGTCCTGGAAAGAGAAAGTGACATCTTGGGTAATTAGTTTGAAAGTGAGTGCGGTGTTGATATGCTGGCTGTCAGGTGTTGGGCCCGAGTGTCTCTTGTTTATGTGTAGAGATTTGGCAGGTTGGTATTCCGCTGTTGGTGGAATTACTCTTCATATGGCGATGAACAGAATCCGTTTAAATGCAGGTGACAATGTTGTATATACCTGCTGAGTCAGAAACCTCTTGAAAGATAAACAACGGGATCATCAGTTACCAAACAGACTCCTCGTTACTTCTCAGCTGATCTCGGTAATACAGAAGTCTTCCACGCAGAGCTTCTACCTCCTCCTCCTCCTCCTCCTTCCCTTTCTTCCGCAGCGAGAGAGAAAATACGATTATATCACCAGACTCCAGAGTCTTCTGGGGTGTGGTCGTCGGCGTCGTGATGTCAGTAGTTTAAGTCATGCTTAGCACATGTTCACAAGACTAGGTGAGCTGTTGAACACCAGTCAGTGTTGTCAGAACCAGACAGCCATCTCCAGCCACTTTTTCCTGCAGAACACCCGCCGTGCACGCTACCTGGATGTCTCTCCTTTGCAATTGTAAGTGACAGGTAATTAAAGAAATTAGTCAGTACCAATTTTCAGCTTCAACTGTTCCCGCAGGATTAGATCTAATTGTGAAGTGTATTTCACGTTAAACCCGTAAGGAGTGATGGAGCGGGATCACACCAGATTATATTTATGTAACGTGCTTAATAAACCTGTGTGATTCCTTCAGCACAAGGAGAGGTGAAGGCTCGATCCTCCGTCCGCCTCGCGGGAGCCACAGCAATCACTCACCTGAGCGAGAGTCACCTAGAAATCTACCAGGTGTATCTTAAGTGCGATTTTGGTCGCAAGTTTGTATCTTACGATGTTCAGCATCCGAGTAGCCTGCCAAAATTCCGAGACGCCCTAGACCACTGAGCCATCATTGTCACATTTATCAGGTGCCCAGTAGCACTGGACATGTCACTCCTGATGTGGACACATACGTGGCGGTGGCAAGTTGCAAGACTAATTACATTCTCCTTCCCTCTGGAATACCAGTCACAAAGGCAGTATACATTTTTATGCATTCACGAACGGGAGCCTCGGAACTTTGGCAGGCTACTCGGGTGGCGTGTTAAAGTATCGAGGGTTCGAATCCTGGCCAGTCTCTATATCCACAGCAGGACTCGAACCTGCAAACTCTGTATCAGAGTACACAATACAGAGCCAGACACAAGATCTGGGGTCTGGCTCCGTGGTAAAGTACTGTGTACTCTGACACAAAGTTTGCTGGTTCGATTCCTGCTCGAAGTGAAGGTGACGACCTTATGTCCGCTTAAACACCTGCGTGTATACACCTACCTGTACTCACCTAGTTCTCGACTGTACTCGCTTATCTGTATTCGGTTGTACTTGTCTTCACCCAATTGTACTCAGTTGTCGACTCCTGCATTTTAACTCGGCTTCTTTATATTTTCTCATAGACTTCATCTTTGTGTATATTTATCCGTGCGGTAAGAAAAAATAGAGAAAATTAGAGGAAGAGAGAGAAAAAAGAGGAGGGAAAGAGATAGAAATGCCATCTGGCCTGAAACATGGGCGTCGTCTCTACCTTCTCTGTTATTATCTTAAATATGCGAGGCTTATTCCCGCTGATTTTGCTCAAATACACACACACACACACACACACACACACACACACACACACACACACACACACAAGATGTATGATAAAGCTCATGGAGCAAGGCGAGAGTGGACCTGGTAGCGACCAGACCGGTAAAGAGGCGGGGACAGGAGCTATGAATCGACTCGTGCAACCACAATTAGGTAAGTACACACACATACATACAAACGACAAGTGCATTTGACAGCTGGTAACTAACACACACACACACACACACACACACACACACACACACACACACACACACACACACACACACACACATACACACACACACACACACACACACACGACCACTGAAGTGGCAGGGGCAGGAGCTATGAATCGACCCCTGCAACCATAGTTAGGTGAATACAATTAGGTGAGTACATACACACATACACATACTTAATAAAAAGATTATCTGATTACGTCATGAATTCTTAAGTAAAGAAGACGCGATCATTTTGAGTGAGGCGGGCGAGGGCTGGAATCTCTCTCTGGAAAGCTGCGTCGGTTCATGGGAGTTTCCAGGACGTTGCTGGACCGCGCCCTAGGGTACCGTAACGCGAGAGGAGCAGCTCGCGCAGTCTCTCTCCCGGGACTCAGCGAACCACAATAATGTTTCAGGTTTATACTCTTAAATTTGAGCCCAGACGCGCAGAGTAACATTACCGCGAACAAGACCAGTTATAAGGTATGTTACATTCACAAGCACACACACACACAGACACACACACACACACAAACACACACATACACACATTGATAGGGTAGACAGGCAAGGGCGGGGTGCAGGTAATCGGGGGCACAGCTGGAAGTTAAAGACCCTTATGAGCCACAGGGATGTCAGGAATTATTTCTTCAGCTTCGGGGTGGTCGGGGAATGAAATGGCCTCGACGAAAATGGGATGGAGACAAGCTCAATGCATAGTTTTAAGAGTAAGCACGATAGGGCTCACAAGGGCAAGTTAAGAGGCGAGGCCAATAGCTAAGACTCGATTCCTGAAACCATACAATACATGTGTACTCACCTGTATTTATTTACCTATGTAAGTAAATACAGGTGAGTACACACACACACACACACACACACACACACACACACACACACACAGGTGGGCAGCAGATGGCAGATGACAGTCATTAACACCTTCCACTCACCACAGCATCTTACCCTATTCTCAGACGTCGCGATTTCACGGGCATCCCGGCTGCCTTGAAGAAAGTGCTCCTTCTCCCGTCTCCATTACCTGAGTTATCCCAGACAGCCGGTGAGCCACACTTCTGTGGATATTATTGACGATGATTGACGGGTCTGCTGCCATGACCCCACCACTGTTGAAGGAAGAGAATTTGACTTAAAAGAAAAAATATTTTTTTCGAATTATTAGCCATGAAGGTTAGGAACTCAAGACAATCCAAGAAAGAAAAGAAGTGTGGGTTAAATAGCACCCAAGCGCCTATTTACTACAAGGTTAACCAGGGCATTGACCTCAGGTCCTTCAGATTGTAAGCTGAACATTCTACCATGCAACCTAGTTGCTACTTCCCTGCAGTAGCAACTAGGATGGGCAGCCATGTTGGTTTTCCCACCGGGGTACACACACACCCCTTAGATGTGACTGGAGCCTCAGCAGGGGTGCATGAACGTCCCCTGGGGATGCAATAGTATTTTATACAGTTCTTCGGTAAACGAATTTGGGTATCAGGCCCTGATCCACCATGAGGCCTGGTCACAGACCAGGCCGCGGGGGCGTTGACCCCCAAAACCCTCTCCAGGTACACTCCAGGTATGTTATGAATCAAGGACACTCAATTAATCAAGCTCGTGTTCAATACGTTCGTGAGTAAAATACAAAACTGTTTTTTTTTCTTGATAAGGCTATGTAATTCATTCAAATGAAGAATTTATTGTTATGCACTTGTAAATTTATACATTTCTTTTTCTTGTTACTAGAGTACTTTATTTAATTCTTACAAATCTACAATAAACCGGGAAATTATTGTATTTTCGATGTTAATTCAGTGTTTTTATATGCTATCATAAACTGGGATGCTTGAGTTGGGATAAATTTGGTTTAGTGGTGCACAAGCTAGTAAAGGTTAGGCAACCTGGTTCTAGGACCTAGAAACCTGTAGAAATAGGAAGAAAAAAATATATAACTTCTCTTCAAAGCGGCTAGTTTATTGTGTACCCTTACATGTCATCCTATGGATAGAAACAGTAGCTTGTGCACTCAATAGTCCTCCTCTGGATGGAACCACAAGAACATTTAGATACTCAAAAGCTTTCAAATTACAGTCTATGTGGGCCTTTTTTAGGTATATATTATTTACTCATTTGTCATTCTTTTATATGTTACAGCAAATTTTAAATAGTTCCTTAAAATTTTTGGTATCATATTTTCACTTTTAAGGATACCCAGGTGCTGCACGTGTCTTATTCATGTGCACATGTATCTTATTCGTGCACATGTGTCTTATTCATGTACACATGTGTGTTATTCATGTGCACATATGTCTTACTCATCAACTTGTCGGTATTGTATTTAATAAACATAAAAGGAGAAGATACTTTGACATGTGATATAGGTTATACTATCACTATATTTCTATACAAGCAGACAGTCAAGCACATAGGAGCTATAAAGCGATCCACATACTTGATATTTTCTTTGATCAGTGTTTGAGTGTGTGTCAAACTGCCAGAAGTGTTTGTAACCAGTCCTAAGCCTGGCAGTTTACATTCCACGTTGCTTCGTAAATGTGCTTACTTACGTTCATATTAACATAGCTGGCTTTAGATTTTCTCAGACTTCTAATTGCATTTCTGACACAACAGAGCTGTAGCTCTCTCCTGATGTTATTTCTAATACGGGATAAACACACAGACCATGATTATAGTCGACTTCTTCTTTCTAAGTGTTTTCTGTTGCTAATTTATCATCCCTATCACGCAAAAAAAACGTTAATTCTATTCTCTCTGTTTTCAGTATCTGTATCCGGCTTCTCCAATGATCTGCTGTTACTATTGTTGCTGCCGCTGTTGCTAATGCTACTATTGTCGCTGTTACTACTGCTGTTGTTACTGGTATTATTACTGCTACTTCTACGCTAGTTCTACTGCTGCTGCTACTCCTGCTTCTGCTTCTGCTGTTGTTATTACTGTAGCTGCTGCCCTTGTCACTGGTTGACCAACTGCTAGGTCACACATGTGGCCAGTTTCCTCCTGGGTGACCTCTTCATGATTCTGCCTATTGTGAGAGGTACGTGTGTTTCTTAGCATATATATACACCAAGAGGAGTGTAACTCTTAGTGTATAAACACTGAGTTTCTTTCACTCCCACTTTTACAAATTATTTTGTTCTTCTAGCTTTAATTTTGTTCTTCACAGCTTTAATTTTGTTCTTCATAGCTTTAATTTTGTTCTTCACAGCTTTAATTTTGTTCTTCACAGCTTTAATTTTGTTCTTCACAGCTTTAATTACTCTCGTGTAGTGGATTCAATCATTTTCCTCGGCCGCCTCCTGGCCGAGATGGAGTAATTATTTGTAGAATAATCGTATGTGGGTAGATTATTTGGGAATAAATACATGATATTGAACGTTTGTGCATTCTAAGTTAATTCAATCTAACCTAATATAAATTGACTTAATCTAACTTAAAATGAAGAAAGCTCAATTAGGAGGATACATAGGAACCGTGCCACGGTTGACCTTCAGCGAATCGTCAACTTCTGAGGTTTTAAAATGATGAGTTGAATGATTCCATTCACGACTCCACCCCCCCCCCCCTCCGCCATCCTCCGAGAAAATCACATTCTTCTAGACGAGAGCCAGTCTCTCTCTCTCTCTCTCTCTCTATTACTTTGTTATTTCTGTCTTAACAATCTACTTACAGTTCTGTACGGCCTTTGAACATGTGTGGTCAACTCCACTCTTGCTTTGCTGTCGAACAAATGTCGGTAGTAACAGCTAATAGTTGTAGCTGATGACACACATCTTATCAGCGGATGTGAAGAAGAGCAAGAAGAAATTGAAGATGAAGCAGAAAAAGAAAATACTCTGGCGACGCTGATAAAGACAATGCCTCAGTATTATCTTAGTGGAAACTCGTCTAAATCAAGCCTCTCTTTGTGTTCCCTGATGTAAGGTTATTGACTGCGAATATTTGCTCAATCCGCTGGTTGGATCACCGGGGTTACCACGGAACTCCCGACAAAATATAGTGATTCCCCCATAATTTATACTGTCATAAAGTAGATATATTGACCTTTATCCAAGGCTCAATTGCCAGGCAAGATGGCGCTGCCTCTGCCCTTGCCTCCCTCCCCCCCATTCTCAATGGCGACAAATTTGCCACATTACCTCATAAAATTACGAGACTATTTAGCGCTTCAGCGAGAATAGAAAAGTTATTGTTGTCATTTGGTGTGGTGGCCTCTGTGACGGGCGACACAAGGGTGAATATCGCTTGACGATCCGCTGCCGTGGACGTTACTATGGCAGTGACACTTCCCGTTTGTTTGGACTGTCGGCAGACCTGCCAGAGAGATGTATCCCCGAGGCCCCGGGCTTAATTAGTTGTGGCCCCTGGGTCACCTGAGACTAAGGCCTAATGTAGGGGTTCGTTAAGGCGAACGCATCCGGTCTCTCGGCACTCTCTCTCAGGTGTGAGTTAATGAGGGGTTCTGTTTCCCCTCCACACCTAAGCTCCATCAACCTCCCCCCTCCTCCCTCCCTCCTTTCCTATTCTCCCCTCTACCCCCGCCTGTTAACTCTTCTACTCCCCCCTCCCCACTAATAGGTGTTAATAACGAAGTTTGCGAGATTACATAGACTGGTCAACAGACGGACAAACAAACATACTTCCCTGGTAACGGCTCGGAGGGAATACGAGAGTGAGTGTACGTACTCACGAAGACACGTAAACACACACACACACACACACACACACACACACACACACACACACACACACACACACACACACACACGCACACACACACACGCACAAGATACTGAGAGGGACTGACGAGGTGAATAGCGACAGAATATCTGAAAGGTTGGTAACAGCAACACGAGAACACAAACGGATGATGGAACAACATGACAGATCATTGTCATACCTGGATAAGGAAGGTCAGTCAGCACTCCACTTTACCAGTGTCAGTCTCATAACATTTTAGTGGTCACTTCAATATTTCCATCCTTGAACCCACTTAAGTTATGAAGGGGTAGGAAGGAACCTTCTAACCCCTTAGGTTCACTTTTGTCTATATATAACCACTTAGTTTGCCAATTTAAGCATAATGTTTCATAAACGATAATCCCAAAAACCAAGATGAATAGTTTAAATCTTGCCTTAATCCACTAGAATTTTATCATTAGCAAAACAACATTACGTTCAGGTAAAAATTTCTGCTATGAACTCTTGGAGAGATATTTAGAGAACTACTGAACGAATGGTACCACTTACACTGTTCTGGACCCAGCCGCGGGGATGACCTCTGGAAGCGACTCCAGGTGATCCAAGAGTGTGTTTATCCTCCACTCCACACACGTTACACCGGCCTCTTGGAGTTGCTACATCAACCTACCACTTACACTGTTCTGTTATGCAAGAGGAGTAACATGTCTATGGCACATCCAGCAGACTCACAACACACCTTGGTGTCACTACTTCAAGGCTTCTGCTGGAACGCGGGTGTCACTACTACAGGACTTCTGCTGGAACGCGGGTGTCACTACTTCAAGGCTTCTGCTGGAACGCGAGTGTCACTACTTCAAGGCTTCTGCTGGAACGTGGGTGTCACTACTTCAGGGCTTCTGCTGGAACGCGGGTGTCACTACTTCAAGGCTTCTGCTGGAACGTGGGTGTCACTACTTCAGGGCTTCTGCTGGAACGCGGGTGTCACTACTACAAGGCTTCTGCTGGAACGCAGGTGTCACTACTACAAGGCTTCTGCTGGAACGCGGGTGTCACTACTACAAGGCTTCTGCTGGAACGCAGGTGTCACTACTACAAGGCTTCTGCTGGAGCACGGGTGTCACTACCTCAAGGCTTCTGCTGGAACGCAGGTAAATCAGAAAATTTGCACAAACTGCTTTTGAGAAGGACATGCCTTGTGTGGGCCTGCAGGCCTGCTGCAGTGTTCCTCCACTCTTCTGTTCTTATTATGTTATCTAATGCTACAAAATTCCCTATTTTAGAGACAATTCTCTCTCACAAATGCTCTTCTTCTTCTGATGACCAGAGCTTTGGTAAGATGGGTAAGGAAGAAGGATGGGTAAGGATGGAAATATTGGAAAAGGGTGGGAGGGGGGGCAGAGGTAGGATATAAAAGGTAAGTGGCCCAACCACTTTGGTGTAATTTAAAAAGTGTATGTGGATTGATAAGATATTCTTTAAGGGGTATAATACTAACC
>NC_091331.1:4818566-4823566 GCF_038502225.1 Cherax quadricarinatus
GTGACCCACGTCACCCCTTTTCCCTGACAGTCTGTTAGAAATATCGTAAATCTTGTATGTCTGTGTATATTTCTGAGAGATTGCTTTAATCCCTATTGGGGAATAACATATCACTAGTGGTGAACGTGTGACAACGGACCTGGGGGGCGTACTGGGGCTCAGCGCCCCCCTGGCCCAGTCCTTGACCAGAGTTGAATATAGTTGCACATGTCTGTATAATTTTTTTTTCCTTTAGAAAACAAGCAAGTTGATAATTGAGACGCTTGAGCAATATTTGGGTATCTTTATTCTGGAAACGTTTCGCCAGTCAGTGGCTTCATCAGTCCAACACAGAGATGAACGGTGGAAAATGAGGAGGTTGAGGTAATCAGTCCCTCAGCTTAGAGTCGATGTGTACAGTCCATTAACAGTCACCCATTTGACTGTTTTAATAAAAGTGTCATGATGTCTGTGATTAAGAGAACGGCTGTGTAGTGTAACCTTGTTGAGGGTTCTGGTAGTGGGAAAGGAGTGGTAGTAGTTGAAGTTTTAGTAGAGATGGTGGCTGGCTGGCTGGCTGGCTGGCTGCCTGGCTGGCTGGTTCACTCTCCATAACACAGCACAGCTTCCCCACACTCTGAAAACTATTTGGAAGAGTAAACATGTGAAGTGACCTTTCTCTCCCTCTCTCTCTCTCTCTCTCTCTCTCTCTCTCTCTCTCTCTCTCTCGCACACACAAATACGCACATTCTCTCTCCCCTAACACATTCCACTCTTCCGTCCTTGTTCTGACCTTTCCTTATCCTCTCTCTCTCTCTCTCTCTCTCTCTCTCTCTCTCTCTCTCTCTCTCTACTCATATCTTATTTACTCTTTCCCACTTTTCCTCATTTTTCCTGCTGGATCTATTCTCCAGCACCTGCTGGATCTATTCTCCAGCACCTGATGGATCTATTCTCCAGCACCTGCTGGATCTATTCTCCAGCACCTGCTGGATCTATTCTCCAGCACCTGCTGGATCTATTCTCCAGCACCTGCTGGACCTATTCTCCAGCACCTGCTGGACCTATTCTCCAGCACCTGCTGGACCTATTCTCCAGCACCTGCTGGACCTATTCTCCAGCACCTGCTGGACCTATTCTCCAGCACCTGCTGGACCTATTCTCCAGCACCTGCTGGACCTATTCTCCAGCACCTGCTGGACCTATTCTCCAGCACCTGCTGGACCTATTCTCCAGCACCTGCTGGACCTATTCTCCAGCACCTGCTGGACCTATTCTCCAGCACCTGCTGGGCCTATTCTCCAGCACCTGCTGGGCCTATTCTCCAGCACCTGCTGGGCCTATTCTCCAGCACCTGCTGGGCCTATTCTCCAGCACCTGCTGGGCCTATTCTCCAGCACCTGCTGGACCTATTCTCCAGCACCTGCTGGACCTATTCTCCAGCACCTGCTGGACCTATTCTCCAACACCTGCTGGACCTATTCTCCAACACCTGCTGGACCTATTCTCCAACACCCGCTGGATCTATTCTCCAGCACCTGCTGGACCTATTCTCCAACACCCGCTGGATCTATTCTCCAGCACCTGCTGGACCTATTCTCCAGCACCTGCTGGACCTATTCTCCAACACCTGCTGGACCTATTCTCCAGCACCTGCTGGACCTATTCTCCAACACCCGCTGGATCTATTCTCCAACACCTGCTGGACCTATTCTCCAACACCTGCTTGATAACTGATTGATAACTCGCACGAAAATAGTTTCTTCTTGACTGTTCGTAGTTCTCATGTATTCAATAGCTTCATCTCTTGAGCATATGCATTCTGTCTCTTCTCCTTTCTCATCTCCTGCTTTTCTTCCTCTTGTCTTTATCCCTCTTCTTCCTCTGTCCCCTCCTCGCCTCTCCTCCCTTCTCCCCTCCGTCTCCCCGTGTCATCTCCCCGGGAAGGCTGTGTTTACCAAAGCAACATTGGCTCACTTCAGGATCCGCCACTCTCTCATTTTTACCTTCGTCAATTGGAACGTGTTGACTAGCTAATGGTAAGTGGCAGAGACTTGCGCGCGCATCTTCGACGCCCCGACGGATGCACATCCAGTGCTCCGATGGTTGCATGCTAGACGGAAACATCCTCAGGTCATTGACATAAAATAATGGTTCTAGTACTGACCCTTGTAGAACCCCACTCAATACCCTTTCCCATCCTGTTATATCACCTTTACCACCAACGTTTTCTGTTCGTTAGGTATCTCTTGTAAGGTACAATGAAGCACTTTGCCATGTTCCCCTGGCTACCCCTGACTGGAGGCTCCTGTGATTTGCGAATAATCTCTGGAGGAATACAGTGTGAAGAATACAGTGCTAAATGCTTTCCTGCAGTGCATGAATGTGCAGTCCACCCAGCCCCAACTTTCTTGCTTAAGCTCTGTTATTCTGTCACGGTAAGTAGGACCGTAAGGCAGGAATTGCCACCCCAAATTCATGTAGGCTTTCCGCCATGAAATCCCTCCTTTGTAGGTAATCCCTCTTCTCAAAGTAATCCCTCCTCTCTAGGTAATCCTAGGTAATCCCTCGTCTCTAGGTAATCCCTCTAGGTAATCCCTCTAGGTAATCCCTCTAGGTAATCCCTCTAGGTAATCCCTCTAGGTAATCCCTCCAGGTAATCCCTCCTCTTTAGGTAATCCTTAACCTCTTTCTGAGGTTATTTTATCCCGTATCTTGGGTAACAGACACTTCAGAGATATTATCCTCTAATTCTTGTTTGTATAATGGGACCACATATGCAATTTTGAGTCAGTTAAATAGTAGTCTTGTCTCTATCTACTACCATTCTTTGGTATTATCTGCCGCCCTTCGTCAGTTACCTACAACTATTCTCCTATTAACCACCCTTAGCATTCTCCCTGTTTTTTTCCTAATGCTTTCACATTTTGTATTCTCCTTACGTTAATCATCACGCTCTTCCCACTTTACATACGATTATTCTTCCTATAATTATACCCCATCTTTATCCTTTACATAGTTATTTCTCCCTCATTAAAAGAGGGAGGAAAGGTATTCTTTGTTTCCCATCACAAAAGAACATGAGGCTGGCACTGAGGGAAGAACGGAGGTGCCTCGGGTAATATGCTCGTTGTTGTAGTGAGTGGTACCGTGGGACCCATTACCTGCCCTTTACGGAAAGACAGTAGTGGCATTCTTCCTCTTCCGGTGCCAACTAGGGCCACCGCCTATCCATCCGGATCTGAGGTGGAGCTAAAGGTTTTGAGTAATTCTTTCTCTCTACAACACAGTTCCTGCCCAGCTGCAAGCACGCGGGTGATGATTTTTGTGCAAAAACTGAAGATTGTTAATCCACTGTGACCCCGTTACCGATATCGACACTTAAAAACTACCCCTCGACGCCCAGGCTGAGACAAGACTTCCATCTTAACCGCGTGATTAACCAGATTATTGTTGTTGGCGATCCACAGGGTTTGTTATACATGATCTCGTATACACAAAGTATAAAACTTTATTCAAGGCTTTTAATGGAAATTATTCCCAAAATTCCTGTATTAATAGACTACAAACAGACGACTTATTTGAAAATACTCTTACATTTTTCATATTAATATACATTCATCTTTACTATTAACTTAATACTGATAAGTTTTCCACGTATTTATCTTCCTGATCCTCAGTATCTGTTACACTGACGTCCTTTTCGTATAAACAATATTTCTCACGGCTGCATGAATGGCGTGGCCCTCCACTATGTCTTCAGGTAAACGATGAACACGGTCCTTCTTCCCTCGGGGACACACTCAGGACTCGGTCCTTTAGCTGTCTCTCAGGAAAGTACGCAGGACTCGCCGATCTAGGGTCTCTCTCAAAAACGCCCATAGGATTTGACTCTACAACATCAGTCAGGGTCATACACAGGAGTCAACACTTCAGTCTCTCTCATAAGCTACCGCAAGACTCGACATCTCAGCACCCGTCCTCTTCCATGCTCATAGGATTCCTGTAATGGGTCCCTTGGCGTCCGCCGCAGTTGTTCATGGAGGCAGCTGCGACCTCTGTCTTGACACCAGTGTCTCGGGAACTCTTCCTGCCACGTGCTGTGTGTCGTAAACACGCTCCCACTGTCACACCTCAGGCAGGAGGACCTTGTTGATCCTGCCGCCGCCCTCGGCGACGTTGTGGCTCCCATGGGAAGCCTTCCCAAGAAACTTGGAAAACAAAAAGAAAAATTTTACCTACATCAACAACACTCAGCCTTTACTACATCTTCAGGAGGAAAGTAAGTCTTGTTACTGCGACGCCCTTGCTACGTCAAGGTGTCGCTGTATAGCCCTTGTGGCTTAGCGTTTCTTTTTTATAATAATAATAATAATAATAATAATACGTCAAGGTGCTCTCACGACCTGTTGACAGAAATGACTCATTGTAAAATATATACAAAGTGACATTCCTCATCTTTTTCGTATAATATATAATGTACAAAGAAGCATTTCTACACTGTTTTGAGAACTGAGAAGAGTGAGCATTATCCATCACTGAAAGTATTTTCTAACGCGCATTTTTACTAGAAGAAATTTAACAAAAATAAACATTTCAGTATTTTATGTTTAGTTTTCAATGCTTATTTTCGACTATTTCTATTAAGAAATACATCAGAACTCGAGCTTAAAAAACGCAAGAAACCTTGAAAGCTTCTCAAAGAGCTTATTATGTTTCATAAAAAAAACAAAAAGTGTCTGGCTCGAGAAGAAGGCTCTCTGGAGAGCTCTTGCCAAGCTCCTTGACCATAACTTGTTAAACCATCATTGTAAGTGTTGTAGTATTCTTGTAGTTTACCTCTTCCTCCCTCGGGCGAACATGAAATTAACAACAAAAAAGAGCTTTAAATTGGTAGTTCCTTCTCTCTGTTTAGATAATACACTTACCAGGGAGAGTAGAGGAGACGTTAATGAAAAAAACAGCAACAGCAGCACGTATAGATTTCGTAAAGCTGTCAGGGAGGAAGGAAGGAAAGGGGG
>NC_091331.1:4828566-4913566 GCF_038502225.1 Cherax quadricarinatus
AATGAAAAATCAACTTCCATCATTACAACTTACAACAGATTGCCACCGAGCTGAACAGGGAGAGCCGCAGGACGGACACCACCAGCCTGGCACTCCCAGCCACTGTGGCACTAGTGGCTGAGATACGCGAAGGGCCAGATTTGCACTGGCTTGGGCCCCTCTGCTTGCGCCTCGGGACCCAGCGACTGTTAGGCTGATATATAGCATAGTTGGCATTCCTCACTTGATGGGCAGTTCGGTCGAGTTGATTCCGTTCCAGTTTACACTACACCAAAACCTCCACAATCTGACCTCGATGACAGACCAAAAGCTCTTGAAACTTGGAGTCCCTTGCGGACACGGCTCTATGACCGCGGCCATCAGAGTTTTTCGAGAGGGGAGCCGCTACAATGGCGCCTCTGTCCTACTGGTAAACATGAAGGGTGTTAAACCGGTGTTTCCCAGCTGCTAAACACAAGGGGCGGCCAACAGCTGGGGGAGATAAACCGCTGGGCTCGAGTTTGACATTACGCGGTAAAGAGGGTCCAGAATCACCATGTCCTGTAATAAATGAGAGAGGATAAAGTACACAGAGACCTCGGTAAACTACACCCTCGCCCGGCTGCCAATCTCATCCTTAATTCGATTTGCAGTGTCTTTGATGGCGGGAGGTCGCGGAGCTGCTGGAGCAGCGGCCGGATGCAGAGAGATTGCCAGAGGAATTGGCAGAGGTCCTTTGCAAGGATTGGAGGCGGAGGAGTGAGGTGATGGAGGGCCTGTTAGCCCCGCTACGGCATACTTTATGAGATTGGATGCTGCTCCAGCAACCTCCGCAGCCGCCTTCTGAAAGGAAGAGAGCCTCTCAGAATCTCTCCCGTCACGGGGGGATGGGGGCGACATGATTCCTAGGAAAGAGGTTCTAGATCCAAGGAATTGGAGATTCTCCTAAGGGTTTAATATTTCCCCATGTATATAATCCCAGAATCTCACTTCCCACAGCTAATTATAATCTACTATCAGAAAATACAAAACCTGTGTGTGTGTATATATATATATATATATATATATATATATATATATATATATATATATATATATATATATATGCACACACACAATATTAATTCAGTCAGGAACACGGTGTGTATATATTACGTCCAGTGAGCGTGAAACATACGCACACACGTGTATTTATACGTATATAGCTTACCTCCATATGTTTCTATACATGCGAGTAATCCAGATTTAGAGGTGCAATGTGATGAGGTTCAGGAAGGGAAGGGATGCTTGTGGAACATAAACGCTTCAAGGGGAGTCTCCTGGCTATAATTTGTAGGGGACGAATGTTCAAGGGAGGTGGAAATGAGACCTTGGAATGGAGAGAACAGCTCTCTCTCTCTCTCTCTCTCTCTCTCTCTCTCTCTCTCTCTCTCACACACACACACACACACACACACACACACACTTGGAGATCGATATAGGAATATGAAAAAAAAAGTATGACACAGACAAAGCAACAGGAAGAACCCAAACAAAACAGCTAATTTTCAATCACGAGGAAATAGACTAAGGCTAAACCCACACGAGACAGACCAGACACGTGGAAGATTGAGATGCAGGTAATGATGGAGAACTTTGTGTCAGCATGACAAGGACGAGAGAGAGAGAGAGAGAGAGAGAGAGAGAGAGAGAGAGAGAGAGAGAAAGGGTTGAACCAACCCAAGACTGGATTTAAAATTTGTTATAAGTGCATCTGATATGAGCGGCATAGAATATGAACAGGAACAGACTGTTCAGGGAGGCGGAAAACAATTACACAAGGGCACAGTTGGAAGGGAAAGACACAGACGACTCACAGGTATGTCAGGAACTATTTCTTTAGCCTGAGAGCGGTCAGGGAGTGGAATGTCCTGGACGAAGGAATTACGAACCAGGCTCCTACATGGGTGTACGAATAGGAATGACACGACTCTCAATGCCAAGAAAGTGTGCCCAGCAAGTGGCAAGGTAAGAGGCATTGCCAGGAGCTAAGACTCGACCCCTGTAACCACAAATAGGTGAATACACACGAAGGGATGGGGACAACTTGTTTCAAACATTCAAAAAAAAAAATCATAATTTATCGACTGTTTAAATAGTCAACTATATACTGAAAAAAAAAGAAACAGACCGAACATAACTGGGAATGAAGTTAACGAATGTGACATTCAAATATCCTAGTTTTTAAATAAGACAAAAATTACGTTACAGAAAGATTAACAGAATTATGACTTCGATATTTTTTAATGATTTCTTGTGGGTTTAGATGCTTTTTATCTATCGATTTCTTCTTTGTTACAAGTTGAATTCCCCTCAAGGAAGGTTCCTTGATGTTGGTGAGGGGCTCTTGATTTAGGGAATTGGATCTGTGCACCAGTTCCCCGAATTAAGCCTGAATGCCTTCCACATCCCCCCCCCCCAGGCGCTGTATAATCCTCCGGGTTTAGCGCTTCCCCTTGATTATAATAATAATAATACAAGTTGAATTAGATATATATTTTTTAAGTCTTTATTTAAATGATACATGGAACATAGTTCGTGTTTACGTTTTTATGGGTACAAGTGTTAGAGAACTGACGTACGTGTAGAACTGCAAAATATGTAGAAAACCTCTGGCTTAAGTTGTGGAGCTTCTCAAGCTGTTGAGACGCAGGTTGGGAACCCAAGATGCAGCAGGTATTGCCTCTCTGGATTGCCACACTGAGGTGCTGAAAGATAAACAGCCCTAGGTTCTCTGGTGATTTCTATGAGCCCAGGTGATAATGCAAGACAATACCTCACAATGACAGGGTTATAAATAGTTTGAAGGATCCAAAGAAAGCCAGCAAAGATCTACTGTTTGAAGAAGGCTCTTTGAAGTTGGCAGAACTGCCAGCAAGCAAGTAAAGAAACGATTATTGACTCTCCTATGAAGAAAAAACGGTTGCGGTGAGCACTCGATCAAAAGAGATGGGCGACAGATGAATGGAGAAAGGATATATTTTCAGATGAGGTGTATTTTGAAGTACATGGGTACAGATCAGTGGTAGCGAGACGGAGAAAAGGCGAACCTTATCGAAATGGACACATTCAACAAGCCAAAGGCTAAAGGCCCTGGATGGCCTGTTCTTGTTGAAGGAACGATGAACAGTGACAAATACAAGGCAATCCCGGCAACATATTTGCTTCCCATTGTGGACTGAGACTTCCCTGATGGAGAAGGCATTTTCTAGCAGGATTTTTTTTTTCCATACCACACGTCCAGAAAATTTCTAACATTCTTTGAAGAGAGGGGCTAAGCGTTTTAAATTGGTCTGGAAACTCTCCTGACCTCAATTCATTTTATAATCTATGGGCAATAACCAAACGCAGGATCGCGAAAAAGGATTGTTCAACTGTAGAGAAGCTAATTGTTGTTGCTGTTATTAGGACCTGGAACCACGACAAATAAATTACCAAGATTTGTTTAACATTGGTCAGTTCTATGCCAAAGCGTGTAGCATTGCTTATAAAAGCAGAAGATGGTTATATCTCTTATTAACTCAACTCTCATATAAACATTAATTTTCCAAATAAATGTTTGATTTCATCACTGTCCAAATTAATATACACACTACTGTAGCACCCTATGGGGAAGTGGACAAATCCTTCCTCCATAAGCCATGTGTGTGTGTGTGTTGTAAGAGGCGACTGAAATGCCGGGAACGAGGGACTAGTAACCCCCTTGTATAAATTACTAAATGTAAAAAGAAGAAAAAGTCCCTTTTTCTCGGGTCACCTTGGCTCGGTGGAAGATGGTATGAGTGTTTAAGAAAATGTATATGTACATAGCAATCTCTTCGTAATAATTCACTGGAGCTAACAATGTACACTCTAAATGGAGACAGTAAGGATATGAGTGTTGCTGAGCCTCCTGAAGTCAGAATAGAACAATCTAATTTTATATCAAGCCAAAAGGAAAGATTACCCGATAAATGCAAAAGAGAAAAAGCAGCGAAGGCAGTGGAAACACCAGACAACTACCTATCTTCTCTCTGTTATATCAAAAGGGTTTGTTCCCAGAACTATGGTAGGTTGCCCACTTGAACTACTACACCCAGAACTATGGTAGTTAACACAATTGAACCACCAGCACCATGCTACCAACACCACTCAACCACTTCCACTCCCCCTCTTCACAATCCCCCACTATCCTTCACCATAAAAAAAGTACCAATCACTTAACCAATTTCCTAGTTACACGCATTTTCCAGCAGCTGTTAAGTCTTCGTGTTTTCCTGTTTTCCAATATCGGTGCCTCATCGTTATTCAGTGTGGCTGCCCAATTTGTCTTAGTCGTAGCCAATATCTGGGTCCAGCCTCTCCCCGTGGAGGAGGGTGGGAGGACACATGCCTGGAAGTGGAGGAAGACACAAGCTAGGAGGAAGGAGAAGGAAGAGGACGAGGATGCTGGCCAAGAGAAAGGAGATGGACACAGCCCAGAGAGAAGTAAAGAAATTAAGGGAGAGATACAGAGGCCAAGAGGAGAAGGAGGAAGAACAGGAAAACACAAGCCATAAGGATAAACGAAAATGAGAAGGAAGAGGACAACGAGGGAAAAGGCAAGTCAGGAACAAAGCGAGGTACTAAGTGTTTACAAAAGTAACGAGATGAAGCATATCGTTAATACTCATAAGAGGTCAGTAATCAAGCTTTTATTAATGTCTACGTGATAAACCAATGTATGAAACAGAGAGAGAGAGAGAGAGAGAGAGAGAGAGAGAGAGAGAGAGAGAGAGAGAGAGAGAGAGAGAGAGAGAGAGAGTGCATGGGTCATACGAGTACTACAGACTTACAGTCACTAGTGTTTTACACGACTAAGAACCGCTAAAATTAAACAAATATTAAGAAAAAAAAACTCACGATCCAGTATAACTAAAAATACTCTAACACCGTTAAGATATACTAACAATAAACTCATTACTTGTTGCCTCAATAAGATAGCTAATTGCATCTCTAGTAAATTTAATAAATTTACTCTACTTAATTAACATACCTGCAGAATATGAAATTCCTTGCCAAGATTGTCACTGTCTACAAACAAACAGAGACCTGACCTCTAGAATCACTGTTAACAAAAGGTCAGTGAGATATCCTCACTAAAACTCAACACATTGCACATGACCACAACATACACTGAGAAAGGGCAAAAATCTCTCATAGTTCCCGATGTAGTTTCAAATGGAAGATTTTAATACAGTCAGTCCTCAAGCAAAATAGATTTACCTACAATATCTGACAAGTGCGGTGGTGAGCCGACACCTTCACTGTTCTCACACAACATTTCAACAAAAGTTTTCCAGCAAGATTTCAGCCCAGCACTTGGATGGTTTCCCCTTTAAAATCACGTTCCTGATCATTCTTGTATCTGCTGAAGGTTAAAAAAAAAAAAAAAAAAAGGAAAATACGCATCTCCCAGTTTGTTTGCCTTTTGTCTCTTTGCAAGTTATGAATTACACTAAATCTTATATATATATATATATATATATATATATATATATATATATATATATATATATATATATATATATATATATATATATATATATTATATTATATAAAATTGTGTGTAGTACCGAATAGGTAAAACTTGCGATTTTGTCTTAAATATCCACGTTCTTCTTGCCGAACAAGGCAAGCAAAATTTCGTGTATGCAGTAATTTCGCAAAATTCATTCTGAACCTAACGATACTGTAGGTGACTTGACTTGCTACAGCACCAGGAGGCCTGGTCACAGACCGGGCCGCGGGGGCGTTGACCCCCGGAACTCTCTCCAGATAAACTCCAGGTAAAAGAAAAAAATATATTTCATTGTGTTTGTTTACTAAATTATTGTAAACTTATCTAAAATATGTTTAATTGAATTAGGCTAAATTAATTTGCGCTTGTTATAATAAGGTTAGGTCAGTTTTCTTTTGGTACAAGATTATTAATTTTTACATAAATGAAAAAATGTATCTTTAAAAGTATAAGAGAAAATTTTAGAATGGACTTAATTTTAAATGAGTTCTTGCTAATTGACCAGTTTTACCTATTCAACACGATCCTCCCAGATTGCCCTGCCAGCTTTCCTCTTCCATAGCATCAAACGAGTTAATAAGACAAATTCTTCCTGACAACCTCAGTGACTCGGCAGGAATCCAGGACCCTAACTATGCCAGTGCCATCATTGAATGGGAGACTCTAGCTGCTCCATCACCAAACCCTAGTGCAGCACTGGCTCCCAAAGTCAAGCTGGGATGGCCCGATCGCTGAAAAGGTGCTTGCCAACATGCTCAGGGCTGTAACATCAGACAGGGAGACTGTCTCCAAGCTGTGAGCGCACATCACTCCGGGGACTTCCTCCAAACAGTTCTCATTTTGGCAATGGGAACTCGCCTCGACCCTAAGACTCGTCGTATTGCAGTGGCTCTGCGCCTTGCTGCCCCAATTCACACGGAATATACGTGTATGCGGCGATGCGCAAACCGACCAATATGGTCTACATGGTCTCAACTGTTCCAAAACCAAGGGCTGGCATGCAAGACGCTATGAGGTCAACGACATCATAAAAAGAACCATTGCTACAACTGGATGCCCAGCCGAGAGGGAGCCCCGATCACTAGCAGCCAACAATACCCACAACCCAGCAAACCGCCCCATCGGGATCACCATCTAACCTTGGAAGAATGGCAAGCTCTTAGCGTGGGACTATACCCGTGTGTCCACACTGGCTGACACCTATATCCATCACAGTGTGGGGCGACAGGGAGGAGCTGCTGACCACAGGGAGGAGTACAAGATCAGCAAGTACAGGGACATACGCCAACAGTATCAATTTGTTCCAGTGGGATCAGAGACCTTGGGATCATGGGGGGGGGGGGAATGTCACACGTTTCCTTAAAGAACTGGGTTCCAGACTCATCGACACCACCAGGGACCCAAGAGCAGCCACTTTCATGTTCCAGCGCCTCAGCATGGCCATCCAGAGGGGAAATTCATGCTGCATACTGGGCTCGCGTCCGGCTTCGGAGGAGCTGGAGGAGATTCATAATCTTTGATATATTGGACCAATGTATTCATGTTTGTGTTTTCTGTCAATGTATTCTGTCTATTAATAAAGTTAGCATGTAGCATAAAAATATAGGGGTGGTAGGAGAAGAAAATATTCAAACTGCTCCGGGGAGAACCTTGAGTTTTCCCTGAGGTACGTCTGGTGTCTTCTCTGAGGATGAGGGTCCCTAGTAAAGTTCTAGAGGTGGTACCTCCCTACATATATATATATATATATATATATATATATATATATATATATATATATATATATATATACCCAGTATATGCAAGAGAGAGAGAGAGAATTTTTGGCTGCCTTGAGAACTAAGTGACATACACTCGGAATATAAAGCTTACGTAAATCTAATTCGTTCCCTCACTTGAAATGATGTGAAAACACACATTACAAAGACCAGGTTTTGTGTTGTCCTCGAGCGTCGTCGCCGAGGTCACATTATGCAGACATATCTGCCAGCATAATGGAACGCAGCCAGCAATTAAAAGTAGCCAGACCCACTTAAGTTCCTCTGTATGTGAGAACACGCGCTGTAAACTAACTGGAAGTACCACTTAAACAGGACGAAATAATCCACTTGGAAAAACAGCACTTAAGAGGAAAAAAAGGACTATGTGTTACCCAAGTCATTTAGCTTGTACGCTTAATCGTTCTAATGAGCTAAAACCTACAGCCCGGTCGGGGAGGGAAGGCCGGAGCTGCGGCCGCCATTAGCAAAGTTTTGGCAGTATGTTTTTATGGTTAGCACCTTTGCCAACTATTGTGTCTGATACTTACGACTGTAAAGTGCGTGATTATCTCACACTAACACCGCGGAGAGACGAGTTGCCTCACGCCGCTGACCATACACGTAAACAACCATCGGAACTCTTAAAAACAATAACAAAAAAGTTCCAACACCAGAAAATCGGAAGTTGCGCTACTTAATACCAGTCTCCCGATACTCTTTTTTTTTTTTTTCCTTTTTTTTCGGGTAAAGTAATATCTTTTTATTGTGCTGTTAATTTGTCTCCCGTCTATTGTCGCAGTAAAATGACTCGATAAAAATTTGGCGAACTTAATTACTTTCTGAATAAAAATCCGATTCAGTTGAATTAATCACAGTTTTGATTCCATTGTCAGATCGCAAAGGGATGAAGGGGGAGTTGACCCTAAAGACCTCCAGTCTGACCCAATTAGTCACTAATTAGTTCCTAATTATCCATACATTGTAATACCTTTGATGAATTCCGAGAGCTTTTCTACTCCCGGAGGAGCCCAGCTATGGGCCAGGCTAATCTGATCTTTGCCTGGTCAACTAGAGTGTTGCTGCTAGTAGTCTGCTGACCTACGTATCCATCACAGCCTAGTTGATCTGGCACCTGGTGAAGGTAACTGTCTAATTTCCAACTCCGCCTTTCCTCCTCTTCTCCGGATTTATACAACCTATTTTCCTCCATTCCATGCATTTGTAAAATGCATAACCTTCAGGATGATTTACACAGATCAGGCAATAATTCTCAGGTTCAGACTATGTGTTGGCTCTATTTTAGTGCTTCAACTTCATATCTGTCCAGACAATGACGTAGAACTCTTCTCCAGGTTGAGGGACTGACCACCTCAAATACTTTTTCTCCAAGGTTGATGCACTGATTAAGTCGTCTGTATTTCACTACTACTCTTGCTCCCTCTGTATTTGACTGAAGAGGCCTACTGTGTTAGCCAAACATTTCATCAGTAAAGATACCCAACTGTTGTACATCTATTTTAATCTTCAAATTATGTACCAAGAGTGCCCCAAAAAAAGTGAGGCCACACAGGACCAGAAGAGCATGCTGGTACTTATTTCATAAGCAGCAGTTTTCGTGCAACAAACTCTCTTGGCTATTTTTTCACTATCCCAATATGTGATACAGAGAAGATAACCAGATGATGGATAAAGTTCATGGGTCAGGTTGAAGGAGATCTTGATAGACTTACAGTAAGTCTATTTACTCTCTGAAATGACAAGGGGATACAAAACCTCAGTACAGAGTGACTAGCTATTTATTACACGTCTATCACTGATGTACCTGGAAAGGAAAAGATAGATTGGAGGGATACCAGCCGTTTATTTTAATTACACGTCTGTCAGTGATGTACCTGGAAGGGAAAAGATAGATTGGAGGGATACCAGCCGTTTATTATAATTACACGTCTGTCAGTGATGTACCTGGAAGGGAAAAGATAGATTGGAGGGATACCAGGCGTTTATTATAATAATTACACGTATGTCAGTGATGTACATGGAAGGGAAAAGATAGATTGAAGGGATACCAGCCGTTTATTATAATAATTACACGTATGTCAGTGATGTACCTGGAAGGGAAAAGATAGATTGGAGGGATACCAGCCGTTTATTATAATAATTACACGTATGTCAGTGATGTACCTGGAAGGGAAAAGATAGATTGGAGGGATACCAGCCGTTTATTAAACGTCTATCAGCGATATACTAGGAAGGAAAAGGATAGACTGGAGGGCTGAGCAGAAACCAAGAGTTAAAGCCAGGTCACAGTACTCGCAAAATTCTCCACTGTCCTTAGAGAGTCAGTCGAAGTGCCCAGGAGTCTCCACCGCAGATAACTAACGCCATGACACCGAACCTAACACACTGACAATCACGACACCACTAGCTTTCACCTACATTACCCTGCCCTTCCCTCTTGCCCTTCTTTCCCTTATGTGTCACTCTGTCCCTTATTTGTCTCCATTTCCCTCATGTATGTGTCACCTCCCTTGTGTAACACTTAAGAATGAGGAGTAGTGAGTAAGGAGGAAGTAGCAAGGAAGGAGAGCAAGAGGGAGCGAAGGAGGAAGAGAGCCAGGGAAGGAGGAAGAGGGGAAAGAGTCAAGGAATGATGGAATAGAGAGGGAGGGAATCAGGGAAGGAAAGGGCGAGAGAGCGAAGAAGGAAGAGAGTGAAAGAGGCAAGGGATGGGGAAAACCATGGAAATAGGAAGAGAGCCAATGAAGGAAGGAGGGAGAGAAAAGGAAAGGGAGGGAGAGAGCCAGGGAAGGACAAAGGGAGGGAAGGAGGGAGGGAAGCACAATATTGAATGCCGGCTTCACATCGTCAATAAAATTTGCCGACTAATTAAACACTTAATACAGAGCTATCTCTCCTAATGGAAGCATATTGCGCCGCTGCTCATAGTTGGGTCATTACGATAATTGCAAGGTAATGTAATCAGGCTGGCCACTCAATTCTTGGCTTTATCAACCAATGAACCAAGGTTGTCTCTGTGGAGGGGCGTGTGAGCTCATCTCTATATTACCACTGCATATACGAATGTTTAGATATTGTTGTATCACAAGGTGATGCGTGTAACAGAGAGACAGAAAGGGAGAGAGAGATCACATTGAAAAGGTAAACACTAGAATACTTTGCAATATGCACAAATGCTACCTGTAAAAGCAAGGGTGGAAAAATATATATCCGATGCCTATTATCAGAAAAAAAACAGGACTATTTGACCGATAAGACAAATGTATTAGACAGCAAGCATGGGCTACAAGTGCCTCTCCTGCAACAATTCCATCACCTCTGCAACCCCACACTGCCAGCCGCTGCAACAGTGTAAGTGCCGCTGACGATGGTTTGACACACTGTGCACCGGTTGACACCCAGTCGATTATCATGGTCCCTCGAGTGAGGTTCCTTGATGCTGGTGATGCGGCTCTTGATCCAAGTAATTGGACTTGTCCTGACCTTCCTTGGATCGAATGCCTCACAATTTTCCCCAGGTGTTTATGACCCCTTTGGGCCTAGCGCTTCTGCCTAAATATAATTTTAATAATAATAATAATAATAATAATAATAATAATAATAATAATATGCCGGTGGACACTGCATGAAGTGAATTACGGAGTTCTGTATTTCCTCTCCCCCTCCCCCCAAAAAAAAATCTGATTATTAAAAAACGAAATTGATTTGGCACAATCAACTTGAGAGAAGAAACTGCTCCACAACAGTGATTCACAACAGTGATTCACAACAGTGATTCACAAGTGATTCACAACAGTGATTCACAACTGATTCACAACAGTGATTCACAACAGCGATCCAAATATTCGTGGTGCGGCACTTCTCGTTCACTGGAAATAAGACAAAAAACAGCAAAGAATTCTTTTTTCGTGCAACGTTTCGCCCCAAGGCAGGGCGAAACAATGGCGCTGCTGTTAGTGTCTTTATTTCCACTAGTCGGCTTTTGCCATTGTCTACCCGTTTATTATCACCGTTCCGTGTAATTCTGTTTCTTTGTACTTTTAAAACATCTTTGTGCTTGAATAAGTCATTTTTTAATATATTGACTTTTTTTCCCGTTGTAGCCTCCGTGTTCTGAGAGAGAGAGAGAGAGAGAGAGAGAGAGAGAGAGAGAGAGAGAGAGAGAGAGAGAGAGGGAGGGAGAGACAGACGCAGACAGACATCACATTGTTGGAACGAGGATTCGCTGTAGATGTAATGTTACTGTTATATTTAAGAGAAGCGCTTAATCCGGTAGGGTCATTCAGCGTCTAGAAAAATAGATGGTAATCAAGTTTGATCCAAAGAAGGGGAGGCTATCACAAATACTTTAGATGCGGGAACCCTTTACCAGCCTCAAGGTACTCCCCCCATCCCGTCCCTTGAAGGCTTAGATAACTGGTGGAGTGTGAGAGGTTATAGTTAGTCAGGACCTGACAGTGTCTTAGTAACGTAAGGCTGGCTGTGTGGATGACATGATTACATGTGATACTGACTCTCTCTCTCTCTCTCTCTCTCTCTCTCTCTCCACTAGTATACCCTTACCACTACATTCTACAAACTTCACTACAGTTGACCTTGATGGGAGAGTTAGGTGGTCTCCCAACACAAGCCTCGGGGTCATTACCAGTTAATACATATAAAAACCACATTCTTGCCAATCGGGCTCCATCTTATTCCCTCGGCCGAGATTACCCCAATCCTTTCCATGCATTCATGGCGCTTCCAGCCAAAATTATAATAATTTTGTATAGCACATTTGATCAGAAATCTCCAGGCCAAAGCAGGGTAATGGTTGTTATGTATCTTGAAGCAGGTTGCAAGGCAGTTAGGACCACCCCGAGCTGTAATTACTCTATTATCTGTGGCGAGGGCAAGGTGGCAATCACTTCATAGATGCCGCCTCGTAACTAACAACTCGTTAACTACCCGTAACTACCAGGCATCGCTCCTTCCATGTCGTAATTGTTGAGCACAATTTACGAGGCTCGAGACGTACTCCGTGCTCCTTGTGTTATTACAGCGGCTCGTCTGTCGGCCCCTTGTGCCTAAACTGCCCATTTGGTATTCTACCATCGTTACCTCTAACTGCCAGACTGACCTCAGGCAGCTGCGTCGTTCAGAGAACCTCTCTGATGAATGTAAACATCAGCCTAGGCGCTTGGCGGCCCTATCAGAGGTATATATTTGTATGTCCTTGTACTGTAAAAGTACCGATCGATATCAGAATATATTTCAGATTACAATGGACAGCAGCAAATCTGCTACTAAGGTAGAGTTACGGGTTTAAGACTAATTCGATTCGAGAATTTGGATTTCGAATCTGAAATCTGAATTAGCCAAGATTTTTAGCCACAGAATAAATGGAAATGATACGGAAACGAACGTTCTGAGTGTTTCTGAGGAGCTAGGGATAATTCATCACTAGTCACATACTTCATTTGTGCAATGTGCTGGATTTTTAATGAGCAGTGCTTGAAAAAAAGAATCTGTAGCTAAAAATCCTGATGAGCTGTGCCAATTCAGGCTTCAGATTTGGAGTCAGCGTATACGACTAATAATAGACACACAATTTGCCTCAACAGCAGGCGAATTTTGGTGTTATTGTTCAGTGTTAAGTAAAACCAAGGATAACCCAGGAAGCCAGGCTGCGTGGCTTATGTCTATGGAGATCTTTTGGTCCCCTCTGCTTGTGACCCACACCAGGCAACAAAATTCTAGCTTCTTATTTATTGCTAAGAGAAGACAGGTAATAGATATAATAATAATAATAATAATAATAATAATTACCCAACAGCTTTTACCAGTACCCGGGCATTCCTGTCTTCCTCCCTTCGTATTCTTTCCCTCTCATCTTCTTCACTCTCACATTTCCCTCACTCCCCTTCCTCACTCCCCTCCCTAACTCCCCTTCCTCACTCCCTTCCCTAACTCCCCTCCCTCCCTCACTTCCCTCCCTCACTCCCCTTCCACATTTCTGCCAGCCACCTCCACCAAGTGCCCGCGTGTTAAATTACCTTTTTATGACATATGATAATTATGACTTTAATTGTGGCCTGTCAGGTGGTGGCGAGCGATATATGGTGTTTACCCGCCTGGTGTGTGTGTGTGTGTGTGTGTGTGTGTGTGTGTGTGTGTGTGTGTGTGTGTGTGTGTGTGTGCACACACATATACACACGCCTAGAAAGGAATGGACTCATACATGACAACCAGCACGGCTTCAGGGAAGTACTTCAATGGATCAGGGAAGGAAACAACGTGTGGTGTAACGTGACGAGTAGAATTGGTGCATATGTCGACTGGGGTTCCACAAGGGTCCTAAGTCCGGTGCTGTTTCTAGTGTATATAAATGACATGACAGAAGGGAAAGAGTCAGAGATGTCCCTGTTTGCAGACGATGTAAAGCTAATGAGAAGAATACAAGAGGACGAAGATCAGGAGGTCTGGACAGGCTGTAAGCCTGGTCTGACAAATGGCTCCTGGAGTTTAACCCCAGTAAGTGCAAAGTCAAGAAGTTTGGGAAAGGACAAAGAAGACCGAAGACGAAGTACAGCATAGGAGGTCAAAGTCTGCAAAATTCACTCAAGGAAAAGGATCTTGGGGTGGGCATCATACCGAACACATGTGAGGCGCACATCAACCAATTAACTGCTGCCTGGCCTGGCAAGCCTAAGAATAGCGTTCTAAGTAATCATTCAAGACACTGTACACTATGTACGTCAGGCTCATATTGGAGTATGCAATACCAGTATGGAGCCCACACCTGGTCAAACATGTCAATAAATTAGAGAAAGTGCAAAAGTTTGCAACAAAACTAGTCCCGGAGCTAAGGGGCATACAATGCGAGGAGAGGTTAAGAGAAATAAACCTGACGACACTGAAGGACAGGAGGGATAGAGGGGGACATGATAACGACATATAAAATACCAAGAGGAATTGACGAGGTGGATAGGGACAGAATGTTTCGGAGATGAGACACAGCAACAAGGGGTCACAACTGGAAACTGAAAACTCCGATGACTTATAGGGATGTTAGGAAGCATTTCTTCATGATAGAGTTGTCAGGAAATGGAACAATCTGGAGAGTGATGTAGTGGAGGCATAATCCATACATAAGAAGGTGTTAACAGTGTAATACTTGTTTAGTATTATATTCATTAATAGTGGATTATTGTCATGCTCCCTGTCAAGCCTCGCTGCGACCTGCGCATGCGCCGATAGAGATCTTTTTCACTTCTTGATAGACCTAGAGACGGGTGGACGTGGTCAGGCTGGGCTCTCCACGTATTATCAATAATAACGCCTTCGTGTAACAGTATACACAGTTTCCTTCGCTACCTTCCCCCATCCAAGAACTCCCACGATAAATGGTGGTAGCTCTCGGCGCGTAATTTGCTAAATTACGGACGATGTAAAGAGATACATTTTGCCAAGATCGGCGGCCATTCCGTGAGCAGCAGCGTAGACCTACCATGATAGAGGTACGATGAAGCTCAAGGAGAAGAGAGTGTACCTAGTAGCGACCCGACCAGCTAAGAGGCGAGGCCAGGAGCTATAACTCGACCCCTGCAACCGTAACTAGGTGAGTATACAAACACACACACACACACACACACACACACACACACACACACACACACACACACACACACTAGTGTGCAATTCAAAAACTGGAGGAGAAAGAATAACGGTAAAGACACTTCGATGGAAGTACGTACTAAAGAGAGAGAGAGAGACGCTACCGACACCCTCAGCTTAACATAATGGACGTAATATGTATTAGAAAGGCGTTGATGAGGCCGCGTTGTAAGAGTACACGCTAAGAGAAGGCGCTCTTTACTGCGTGTATATTATAAACACCACACGGGTTTAGCGCGTCTCCATGAATATAGATATTAGAAGCTGTTCAGCAACACTTGCACATCACTCCAGTAATCAATCTTCCTGAACGCTCCTGAGACGCCAATTATGCGTAATTGCTGGAGAGAAGCTGGTTGGCTGGCTGGCTGGACAAGAGTAATATTTATAGGAGCGTAGTTCATCTGGGTAGTGTGTCTGGCGTTAAGTGGACGGAGGAGCGAGCCTCCACTACTTACGCTCAATAAACCAATGGTTTTGCGTAGCACAATACATAAACGCGCGCACACACACACACACACACACACACACACACACACACACACACACACACACACACACACACACACACACACACACACACACACACACACACACACGCGCGCGCACACGCACACACACATTATCCTTGAGGTTCCGGGGGTCAACGCTCCCTCTTCCCGGTCCTCGACCAGGCCTCCCGGTGGATCAGGACCTGGTCAACCAGGCTGTTACTGAAGAGCGCACGCAAGCTAACTTACGAACCACAGCCTGACTAATCAGGCACTGACTTGAGGTATCATGTGCTTACTCTACGCTGTACCACTCTTAAGTGATAGATACAATAGGTCTGACAATCCCTCTTCGGGTAGTGTCTACAACAGCCCCTGTTTAATCGAAGATAAACGTAAGAGTCTTGAGGCTCCTTGGGTGTAATCAGTGCTATGTTCTGACGTCAAGACCACAGCTTGACAGCCTGACTGAGCAGTGATGAACCGGAATTAGCTGCTGGGCTGGCTAGAAGAGGCGTACTTACGAAACTGGTAATCATAGAATGAAAGCAGACGCTAATACGGTGTACCACGACTCGAGTAGCAAGAGGTCGTAGAGTGATCAATGCCGCGGAGACGCTACGCTTAGTCAAGAGTCACTATGATTTGCGGCACTGCTCTAAATTTTCATGAAACACACTGAACTTACCTGAAAATCGCTCATTTCACCTAATGTTGGAATTAGACTTAAACGAGAAAAAAAAAACAGACGCTAAACCTAGAGACAAAGACGATAAACTAAGCCAGCACTGACACTGCATTTAGTAAAGGAAGTGCTAAACAAACCTGCGAAAGCGCTAAACTTAGCGCACAGTTCACCTGAGAGCGCTATCATGGTTAATGTGTGTGTTCACATTTACCTCACGCTGAGAGGGGTTCTCTCTCGCCCCAACACTCAAGAAAATAAATAAGCTTTCAGTTACATTCACAGACTGTCGGGTCACACATACAAAATAAAAAAATCTAGAAAATAAATAGCCGGTCAAAAATATACTGAGCGGTAGTTCTTGTCGATATGCTTAAATATACATCACTTTGCTCAACTCTGTCGGTATATTTTGCGATATACTTTCGCCTGTCGCCAATCTGTGGGTAGTATATCGGAGTCATTAGTAACCATCGGAGCGGTGTGGCGAGACGCCAGCTCTCAGTCTCAAGCATTGCTAATGTTGTCGGTGTAGTTTGTCACCGGCGTGTTGGGCAAACATCACTGCTGGTGCCGCCGCCGCTGCCGCCCACTGCAATTTTGCTGAGGTGATGTACGCACACACACACACACACACACGCACACACACACACACACACACACACACACACACACACACACACACACACACACACACGTGAACGCAAGCGTAAACATGTAAACACTTTCTTTTTGACATGAGATGATCTCTTAACTTCATTGTCGTAGTTTTTAAATGAATTATAAGAAAACACACACAAATTATATATATATATATATATATATATATATATATATATATATATATATATATATATATATATATATATATATATATATATTGCAGTAATCGTAAACAAGAGATCAACAATGGAAATTGTATTAGAGAACCAGGATAAAGGATTTTTTTCTTTCTGAATATTAATTAAGACTCCATCTCGTCGACTATCTTTCATCACGATGTCACAGAGTCACATCTGACTCTTAGCATCTCTTAAGACGTCATGATCGCTCCCATCCAGCAGCTGGGTTATGACGCACCATGACGCATGCTGCATACAGTTGCGTCGAGTGATTACTTGATAAAGCTGTCTCCGATATTTCTAATTAATATAAATATGTTGTTAGATGAAGTGGAAAACCTGTGGGGCGTATTAATAAAGGTTGTGTGTGTGTTGTGTTGTTCATGATATATGATGAGGTATACCATACCAACCATCAGAGGCACACATGTATGCGAGTTTACATGCATGACGGTGAATTGGCAGCAGTAGACACGGTTTTGCTATTGCTGTATTTTTGGTTTTGGCTCAGAAGGCAAGTTGTTCGAGTTAGTTACAAGAATCTTGCTAGAGCTGGTGGGTAGCTGGTCTGATCCTGAGGTGGTGTCCTGCCACAGGAGGTTTCCAGATGTTACTTGGTTAGATGTAAGGCACTCACAGTAAGGATGGTTTTATTAGATTTGAACATACATTGGCTCAAGTGGTATCTATTCTTCTAAATCTTCAGGAAGATCACTCAGAATCTTCGGTCTTGGGAAGTCCTCCTTGTGGATGAAACATCGGACTCTTTGTTGGAGGGACATCCTGTGGGACCTATGAGGTGGTGTATTAATGATGTAGGTGGTGTTGGTTAGGGAGGGTTTTCTCTGTCTGGTATACAGAATTCTTCAGTGGCATATAACTGTCGCACATCTTCCATTCTGATTCTGTATCTCAGTCTGGAGCCTGTGATGATGCGGAGTGCCTTGTTCTGGACTCTTTGAAGCTGTAACATGAGATTAAAACACATGTGCAACATCTGGGTATCTTTATTGTAGACGTTTCGCCATCCAGTGGCTTTATCAATACAAATTCTAGGACATAACTTGAAGACAGTAGAACTATGTACAGAAGATGAGGTAATCAGTCCCTCAACCTAGGAGTAGGTGCGAAGAGCACCATAGTCGTGGAGATTCTCCACGTGGAGAATCTCCACGACTATGGTGCTGTTCGCACCTACTCCTAGGTTGAGGGACTGATTACCTCATCTTCTGTACATAGTTCTACTGTCTTCAAGTTATGTCCTAGAATTTGTATTGATAAAGCCACTGGATGGCGAAACGTCTACAATAAAGATACCCAGATGTTGCACATGTGTTTTAATCTCATCTTGTCGGTATTATATACCATTCGTACACAAGCTGTAACATGTTGCCTTTCGTTGTTAGTGACGTGGGTTCACAAGGATATTCAAGCATATGTCTTATCGTCTTATATAGGTGTTACTTGATATGAGCGGCGGCCTGATTAAACCTGTATAGCTGACTGAGGCAGACTTTTGCTAGGTATACGTTTCTGGTGACGTGTGACGTGGAGTAATCTCGTAGCCCAGGATCTTATTTGGGTTTTTGATGGTGATAGGTGTACCTCTGATGGCAAACAGGTGTTGCTTGTATTTATACGCAAAAATGTATTGCTTGCATATAAATATATGCATCTTCCGACGCTTATTTCCCTGCATCTTTCTTCTTCATTCTTTTCCTTTTTTTTCCCCTCCACTTTTCATTTCCCCCCTTCCATGTCATCCACATCTCCCCTCTTTCACCCACACTTCAGCAATGCATATATTATAACCCCTCGTATATTAAAGCACTTGTCAGCACTACCCTTCAACCCCTCTCCCCATAACATTCCCCAGTGACCCCTACACACTTCCCCCACCTCCTCCTCTCTTATAACATCAATTATGTAAGGAAAACACTCATAATTCAGAAGCTAATTTTTCAGTGTAGAGATCTGGAGTAGTTGTGAGTGCAATACTTAGTGGAACTCCTCAGCTCAGACCACCAATATTACCAACACCAGCACTGAAAATGGGTTGGGGAAATATTTGTGTTAGTGGGTTTGAGACTGACCTGCCTAGTATGGGCCAGTAGGCCTTCTGCAGTGTTCCCCCCTTTCTTATGCTCTTATTACCACCAGTTCTAGTTAAGTGTTAAGGGACCACGACTCAACACCCTCCTTCCATGCATAAGGGAAATTACCAGTAAACCTCCAACTGTCCTCAAGAGGGAACTCAACATATTTCTCAAAAACAGTTCCTGATCAGCCGAGCTGTGGTGCATACGTTGGACGGCAGGCACTAACAGACTGATTGATCAAGCCAGGCAACCAGGAGACCTGGTCTGGGACAGGACCGCGGGGGCGGTGACCTCCGGAAGCGATACAGGTAACCAACTACTACACTAAAACCACCACCACCAGCGTTACCAGCAATACAAACATTACCAGTACTACCAGAATTACCAGCACTACCAACACAGCGAGTTCTGCTACGTATAATAAGTAGCCAATCTATAGTTTACCTTCTATACACACTGTATAGAAGAGAAAGAACATACAATGTAAAAGACAAATGTGGAAGCTAGCGGCTTCTGCTAGTCACGACGGCTGCTCAACTCCGCTACAAAGAGCGGTTAGCGCGTTCAGCTTAACGTAGTGGTTAACGAAGTTATTTAAACTGCATTTTTGTTTTATATTTCTTTTCTTTGAGTAACACTCCATCTAATCTGTGTTTGTATTTTCCCAAGACATATGTTTACTCAGTGAGTGAACCGTGTGTGAGTGTGTGAGTATGTCAGGCTTAGTGAGTGAGCCGTGTGTGAGTGTGTGAGTATGTCAGCTTATCTCTCTCAGTTCCACCTTTAAAGTTCACTGTTATGCTCGCCTCTCTCTCTCTCTCTCTCTCTCTCTCTCTTTCTCTGTTACTTACGTGGAAGAAATGCGTTTATTTCCATAGTCTAAAAAAAGATTATCCCAAGACATTGTGTTGTCTTAATAAAAACTGGTCAGGGTGGGAGCAAGGAGGAGAGTACCACTTGCCGGAGGAGAGTACCACTTGCCGGAGGAGAGTACCACTTGCCGGAGGAGAGTACCACTTGCCGGAGGAGAATACCACTTGCCGGAGGAGAGTACCACTTGCCAGAGGACAGTACCACTTGCCGGAGGAGAGTACCACTTGCCGGAGGAGAGTACCACTTACCGGAGGAGAATACCACTTGCCGGAGGAGAGTACCACTTGCCGGAGGAGAGTACCACTTGCCGGAGGAGAGTACCACTTGCCGGAGGAGAGTACCACTTGCCGGAGGAGAGTACCACTTGCCGGAGGAGAGTACCACTTGCCGGAGGAGAGTACCACTTACCGGAGGAGAATACCACTTACCGGAGGAGAGTACCACTTGCCGGAGCACAGTACCACTTGCCGGAGGAGAGCACCACTTACCGGAGGAGAGTACCACTTGCCGGAGGAGAGTACCACTTGCCGGAGGAGAGTACCACTTGCCGGAGGAGAATACCACTTACCGGAGGAGAGTACCACTTGCCGGAGGAGAATACCACTTGCCGGAGGAGAGTACCACTTGCCAGAGGAGAGTACCACTTGCCGGAGGAGAGTACCACTTGCCGGAGGAGAATACCACTTGCCGGAGGAGAATACCACTTACCGGAGGAGAGTACCACTTGCCGGAGGAGAGTACCACTTGCCGGAGGAGAATACCACTTGCCGGAGGAGAATACCACTTGCCGGAGGAGAATACCACTTGCCGGAGGAGAGTACCACTTGCCGGAGGAGAATACCACTTGCCGGAGGAGAATACCACTTACCGGAGGAGAGTACCACTTGCCAGAGGAGAGTACCACTTGCCGGAGGAGAATACCACTTGCCGGAGGAGAATACCACTTACCGGAGGAGAGTACCACTTGCCGGAGGAGAGTACCACTTGCCGGAGGAGAGTACCACTTGCCGGAGGAGAGTACCACTCGCCGGAGGAGAATACCACTTACCGGAGGAGAATGCCACTTGCCCGAGGAGAGTACCACTTGCCGGAGGAGAGTACAATTTTGCCAGAGGTGGCCACTGTGTAGAGAAAGTTCACCATTACTTGTGTGTACTCACAGTTCCTGACCCCTCCATCCCTCCTGCCACCTGACCTATAACCGAGTGGGTCGGTTATAGGCCGGATTTCTGCCTCTGGGAACATATATACGCAATATGTATATCAACGGTATACAGTGTCGACAAGATAATGACTTACACACCTGTGCAATATTTGGGTATCATTATTCTGTAAACATTTCGCCAACTAGTTGTTTTACCAATACAATACAGGAGACTGAGGTGCTAGATGATGAAGTTGCCACAATAAAATGTTACATTAGTTGCATTTGTGTCCTTTTATTTAACATATTGTGGGTAATTCTACCAAAATTAATACACTAAATGAGACATTAAGTCTCTCAGCCTAGTATTAGAGGCTCAGAACCGTGGGGTTCAGAACCGTGGGGTTCAGAACCGTGGGGTTCAGAACCGTGGGGTTCAGAACCGTGGGACTCAGAACCGTGGGGCTCAGAACTGTGGGGCTCAGAACCGTGGGGCTCAGAACCGTGGAGCTCAGAACCGTGGGACTCAGAACCGTGGGGCTCAGAACTGTGGGGCTCAGAACTGTGGGGCTCAGAACCGTGGGGCTCAGAACCGTGGGGCTCAGAACCGTGGGGCTCAGAACCGTGGAGCTCAGAACCGTGGGGCTCAGAACCGTAGACCTGATGAATTCCCAAATGTTATAAGTGTCTAATTTATTATATTTGGAATCCTAGAGGAGTTAGACGACGTGTGTTTTACATGTGTCGTTCATTAATGTGCCGGTGTGGGAAACCATTTACAACATGGTGAGAGCAAGAGAATGCAAATTAGAGAAAGTCACAGAAGAATTGATTAAGCATATAAACTGCGAGCAAAATAGTTACAAAAAGCAAGTACATGAAAGGACCAGGGAATTGAATAGTGAAAGGTTGGAAAAAAATCAAACTCTATACGCAGTTTCAGGAGTATATCCTACATATTTCTTGGAGAATGTTTGTCGATGACTTGATAAAGCTCACCGTGTGGGCCAATCGCTGCATTTTAGTCTTTTTATTTTTTCTATCGTGTTGGTATTTTCTACCGAGGATCTGACGTATGGTAGATCGTCCAGTAAGTTATGAAAAATAAGCGCCCTAGTACTGATCCTTGAGGGACCCCACTGGTTACTCTCGCTCATTCTAATGTTTCTTTTATTATCAATCTCTCTTCTCTCTGTTATTACTCATTGATTATTTTTCAGAGCTTCACCTCTCGCCCAGTCCTTCCATTTCACTGTGTTAGTCAATCAACTGAGTGGCACTGTATCAGTGCTTTCCTGAGGATCAAGAAAATGGAATGGATGGAGATAGGGATGAGGTAAGACTGGTGGGACAGGGCTGGGATAGGAGGGGGAATGATAGGGGATGGGCCACTAGAGGAAGAGTGAGGTTGTCGCGGAGGGACCTGGTAACCCTGCTTCCATCCATTACCCAGGGACAACACCAGCGGACTTTTATAGTCGGCTCCAGCAAACAGAGACTCCCACGTCAAACCTAGCGAGCAAACAGTGTTAAACAGCGCGCTAACCCGCCGTGTTAGATTCAAGGTTAAAAACTTCCATCTATTTTGCGTTTGTCTCTGTTAGGTTAACTACAAGTGCATATTTTTGTTGTGATTACGGAGTCGTAAGTGAGTGAGAGTGCTCGGGTCTGGACGACAGGCTACCGACAATACTGGACAGAAGATACGATGCAGACATGCTTTTATTTGGTGCAGCTTTTCGATCTCTGATTTGATGAAGGTTTACTTAGGGCGAAACGTTGTCCAATAGAGGCTTATTCTGGAAAGTGTCGGAAGTGCTTGAATTCTCCATCATACCATATATAAATATAAATATATATATATATATATATATATATATATATATATATATATATATATATATATATATATATATATATATATATATATATATATTATATAATGACGGAACAAGTGATTGTGAATCACACGCACACACAGTGTGTGTGTGTGTGTGTGTGTGTGTGTGTGTGTGTGTGTGTGTGTGTGTGTGTGTGTGAAGGAGGCCACCCTGCACCTCACACACACACTGTAAATCGCATTTTTTTTTCATTTACGAAGGTCTCGTGTAAATCACGTGGTTCCTGTGAGAGCGTGAGAAGTTTGTTCTTTTACACCTGTAGCGTTGATGACACCGTGTGTAAATGTGGAGAATGTTATTGTGTGGAGTCAAGCAATGTCCTAATATCCCTTTCTCTTAGCTTTAGTAATCGTTATTATTATTATTATTATTATTATTATTATTATTATTATTATTATTATTATTATTATTATTACTGTTATATGCACAGTAATCGGTTCCTAAGTATAACTAGGCGTTCTTTTATTCTTCTTCATCTCTCTCTCTCTCTCTCTCTCTCTCTCTCTCTCTCGAGAGAGAGAGAGAGAGAGAGAGAGAGAGAGAGAGAGAGAGAGAGAGAGAGAGAGAACCAACTTCACCATCAATCACCAAACTGGAGCTATCATTCCTTTCCTTGGATCAAACCTGATTACCTACCTACACTAAACCCGTAAGGGCCATACCTTTCAGCGCCTGCTGAATGGTATGGCTCTTACGGGTTTAGTGTTTATCCCTCATACAGAACGACTTCGTAGAATACCACAGCTCACCCTGACACGAGTCCTATATACTTCTATATGATCTTATAACTCGACAGCTTATATCACATACGTATATATATAAACAGTATATAACTGTATACAACAGTGTGAAACAGTATATAACCGTTTGTAGCAGTGGCTAACAGTTAACATATAACCAGTGAGGTGAATCTGCCTGAGATTAGAGTGAGATACGAGAATATTTTATCAATATAACTAAAACCACCAACAGTAACAACAGAAAAAATAGCAACCGTTACTACCAACAACAACAGGGACAACAACTACCACCACTACCAACAACATCTATCATCACCACCACCACCAATAACAGCAGCAGCAGGTAAAACAGCTACAACCACCAACAACAACTACTACCACCACCACCACCACCACCACCAGCAACAACAACAAAAACTACCATCACCACCAACAGCAACAGGTAAAACTGCCACCATCACCACCACCAACAACAACAGTAACAGGTAAAACAACTACCACCATCACCATCACCACCAATAACAACAGCAACATGTAAAACAACTACCAACAACAACTACTACCACCACCATCAACAACAACAACAACAACAACCAAAAAAATAGACAGTGCAGCGGCTAACACTTCCACTATACCTGGAAAGTACTCGAGGGTTGGTCCCAAATCTGCACACTGCCATAACAACATACTGGAGTGAGCTATGGGAGGAAGTGTAAAATAAACCCAGTGAGGAGCAGGGGTGCGGTGGGGACAATAAGAGAACACTGTATCAACATCCGGGGTCCCAGACTATTCAACATCCTACCAGAAGATATCAGAAACACGGCTTGGACAAGTGTAGAAGCCTTCAAGAGGAAACTAGACGAGTATCTTCACCAGGTGCCAGATCAACCAGGCTGTGATGGATATGTGGGACAGCGAACCTCCAACAGCAACAGCCTGGTTGACCAGGCAAACACCAGACGAGCCTAGCCCATGGCCGGGCTCAGAGAGTAGAGAAACTCTCGAAACTCTTCCAAGGTAAGGTATAAAGGTATACCACCATCATGAATGCAATCACTCCTAACACTCGCACCACTACTGCCACCCCTCACTACCACCACCACAACCATGACCACCATCATTAGAGCCACCCCCACCACCCTCACCATCCCTCCCAACCACCCCCACCACCTTCAAAACCATCACCATCAGCACCTCCATTATCACCATCAACAACCGCAAGATTCCTCAGCTTCTGTCAGCATCTTGGCCGCCGACAAAGACTCAGTGTTTGGTTATCAAGACACTATTTGCTCCCAGCCACAATAAAAGTCAACCTCTATTAGTGTAACTCTAATGGATTGGTCGAGTCCTCCCTAAGCGATGCACGGCGCTAGATAAAGAGAAAACGGCAGGTAGAGGTCACAAAAAAAAGGCTAGAGCATTAAATAACTCTGTGGCGCAAAAGAACCGAAAGAAATTATATAAAACAATGAAGATAGTTGTACTGTTACTAGTATAGATATCTCTACTAGCAGATAAAACTACTTTTTCTGCTTCCAAAGCTTATCATGGAAACAAGACGATGATCAAACTAAAGATTTATGCATTTTCCTGACAGTATAACATTAATCGTGTCCCTTAACGTTTAACTAATAGCTAAGATATTTATAAATTAAATCCCCTATAATGTCATCATCTCCATCGTCTTCATCATCTTCCAGACTGTCTTTTGTCACAAAGTCTAAACTCTTCTCTTTTGCAAAACATAGAGCAAGAGAGATGAGCAGTTGCACATCAGCATTGATGAGATAAGCAGAGCTGATCACTACTGCAGCTGCAATGGATCAATTTCAAGACCTCTGATGTAGCATCCCGAGGTAAATGGACACCTGAGAGCGTCCTGACAAGTTCGCTCTTCTCCCACCCAAATTTCACTGCATCTAGGTCTGGAGGTTCCTAGTGAAGAGCAGGTCTCCACATGCATGGAAATGGGTACTCTGAGCTGTATCATCTAATGCGTCAGTTGTCGGAGATGAAGTTTTAAGTTCTGGCAAAAGTCATGCACCTTTTCATCCTGTACTTGAGAGCCAAACATTGTTTCTCTTGCAGCAAAGATTGTTGATTTGTGTATAACATCTATTATGTCTGCTGGGGGTCTCCAAGACTTTTCAACTAATTTCCTGCTTCAAGAACCTATGTCACAGCAACATGCCACAGTGCCACACCCCGTGAGAGCATGAGCAAACAGCAGTTGGCACATTTGGTAAGTGATGGACATACATGACGAGTGTGTACCAGCAAACGGCTATGGTCAGCCGTCTCGTTGCATAGTAATGCACTGACAACAGACATCAGTGATATCAGTAGGAACTTTAATACTGTGAAATTGCCAGTGGTACCATTTGGTGAGAAATGATTGCGTGGGCTTCCTTATCTATATGTAGTCTACGAGTCATCACGCCTCTGGATATCTAATCCGCTACATATCATAATAGGTATATTGATCACCCAGTAAAAAACTATACTGCTAAGATTATTAAACTTTACATTGCATTCAAAAGTTCTCATCATATATCATTTAAACTGTGTCCTGTTTTCGTGTCAGTTACACCACATCCTGTTAAAACGGAATAGGAAAGCTCAAATGCAGTTAGTGTTCTTTAGAAAACTGAGCTTCAAGTTTATAACTAATATCACATTTGATGCTGCACTCATGGTAGCTGCCAAAGATTGCTGGCACCCTGATGCTCTCCCTAATTTTCCTAGTAATACATTCACAAAAAAATAGTAATTGCCCTTAGTGAAACCAACTGTCCAAAGAATGGCCCGTCCATTTATGATAATGGCTTTAGGCTGTCTGCTATACGGGTTGACTCTTCCACTGGAAGATTTTTTTTTTTCAGTATTGACCTTGATTTAGGAATTCGAATATATCTGTTGTTTTCGTCAAATATTGAGGACAGAAGAATTCATATTGGCTTATAGTTAATTATGGTCTTCAACATCACGAGAGTTGATGAGTTCCGATCCAGAGTTAAACTGTTGAGCAGGTCCTGCCCGTGCTCTCGTTTTACCCCTTATACAATGTCAGAACACGCCTCCTCAGGGAGTTGGTAGAATTCCTTTGGCTAGTTTGCCTCATCCTCATGCAAAAGCGTATTACCACATCTAGAGCATCCTCATTAACCTCTTCTGGCCATGTAACTATGCTCACAAGAGCAGTTGGGTGATCTTCAACGTTCACTGGATCGATACATTGCGATAATCTTTTCGTATTTAATCGGTGATTCCCATGTCATTATGGGTAGTTGCATTCTGAGAAGATGCATCTGTCATGGCATACGTGTCTTCAGCAATCTGCTGCAGATGTATAGTAGGTTTATGTTCCACTAATGGATGGCTTTCTCAGTGTTATTCCAGAGAGACAACCTGGACTATGTCCGTAGTGCATGAAGGTGGTTTCGATAAACCCCTATTGCATAGTCCTTGTCTGTGACGTTGAACATGCTCCTCCTTTACAAGTCCCTCCAAGGTTTCTCCATGCAGCTTATGCATTAATCTTATATAAATGAGACCATGCCTGGCATAGTTAGCGTGTCCCGCACTCAAGATGTAGGTAGGATATCACTTCGTTGACTTATTCCTGAAGTGTATCTGGAGGGTGTTCCCGGGGTCAACGCCCCCGCCACCCGGCCCATGACCATCCATAAGTTTAGTGTCCACTCTTCTCCCCGTTCACCTCCTTTGAACATCTTCGTCAGTAAAACCGCGTTAGATTTTCTAGGAAACGTCAAACTTAGAATACATCTCTGTTGTGGTGAGTGCAGATAAATGGTTCTGAGAACCGATACGTTGATAAATTAGACACATGTGCAACACTTGGGTATCTTTATTGTGGGAACGTTTCGCCCCACAGTATTGAACTGATGAAGCCACTGTGTGGAGAAACGTTTCCACAGTAATGATACCCAAGTGTTGCACATGTGTCTAATTTATCAAATTCTCAGAGATATGAACCCAGCCAGAAAAACAACGTTTGCCGCAAATTTTAGCCGATTAACCACAGTGGTTGTCTTTTTAGAGGTGCTTTATATTATGTTTTTTCAACGTTTTTGGAACTTATAATGCAGTTTTTCAGGTTTCTCTCTCTCTCTCTCTCTCTCTCTCTCTCTCTCTCTCTCTCTCTCTCTCGTTCACTGCAGACATTGAGAGAGAGAGAGAGAGTAAACACACTTTGGTTTCCTTGTAACCAGACGGAGATGTTTTGGCAACACTGCTAATGGTTTTCTCATTTGCCTCTCAGTTTCTCCTGATCACCTTCCATTATGCTGAACGCCGTTGCCAGCCTTTAGTGCCCATTAGAGCGAAGGAATCACTTCGTTATCCTTTCGTTAGTGCGTCAGTCATAGGGGGGAGGGGGAGAAGTGGGTGGTTTGGAAGATGACTGTTTTTTGGGGGGTCGTTAGTTGTGATATTAACGCTATTATCATGGTCATTGTCGTCATTCTCATCATCAGTCGTCACTATCACTGCTACAGTGATAGTCAATGAGCATCAATGCATTTCCTTAGTCACCTTCATTGTCATAAGCGTCACCATCACCGTCAAGTCATCTGGATAGCCTCCCACAGAGAAAAAATAACAGGTGGATGGAGTCATCGCTGCCACCAGACGCCACAGAACACACACACACACACACACACACACACACACACACACACACACACACACACACACATACACATTCACACACACACACACATACACATTCACACACACACATACACATTCACACACACACACACACACACATACACATTCACACACACACACACACACACACACACACACACACACACACACACACACACACACACACACACACACACACACGGGCCGTGATTAGAAAAAATCATTCCAGATAGCGTACCACAACATTTCCTGCTCTGTCTCTAGCAGTCTAGCGCCGTTAAACTCATCTGAGATCAGTTTTTTCGTCCATGGGAAGCGCTAAATACGTGAGAAGTCTAGGAATTTTAGGAAGTACTCTTCACGTGCGTCATGGCATGAAAGTGAAACGCAATGGATGAGGAAGTGGCGGAAACAAATTTCATGCACAGTTTCAGGAGCAGATATGACAAACTCAAAGAAACTTGGAACCAGTGACCCTTCCAGACACTAATGGGTGAGTATACCTGGACAGTATATTTCCCTCCCCACACGCTGTTCCTACACCACCAGTCAACCCACAGTGGATGTTTGATGACATCCTCATCGCCCTGCTGATGCCTCACACCTCATGCCTACACATTTTCTACATCAGGTGCGAAAGCTGTCCTCCGAGGTGGAATATGCCGGGGGTAGCAACTAGCTTTTACTCCCACTAATGTAACTGCTAGCAGCACCCTGCTGTTGTACACACTTCTGTTTAATAAGGCATTAATAGTAACAATATCTCGTCTAGAACAATTCACAAATAAACCCAGTTTCTGGAAAGAAAAAAATAGACGTTTCGATTTGTCCTGACAAATCATAGTCACACACTGGACCTAAGCATAATTTAAGCTTTCCCCTCCAATGTATGTTTAGTTTGTGATTTGTTGAATAATAATAAACAAAAGAGCTGGTCCTACCTCACCCCTATCACGGGTGAAGTGTGGTTCCAGGCTGACCCGCTGCCGACAACGCTGACGAACTGACACAAGCCATTAGCCGCCTCACTCTCTCCTGACGTCCAAGAGAAAGAGAGTGGGAGGCTGGTGGCGTGCTGAGGGAGGGAGGGACGTCCCCCTGCGTCATTCCCAGCCACCGGGATAACAAAGACTCTGGTCTTTCCCCGGTGACAGACAAGTAAACACCACCAATTTAAATCTTCATTGTTACCCGCTGAAAGGAGCGTGTTTATTAAGCAATATTTACAATGTCTGTGCTTTGTCTTGCGTCTAATGATTCACTAATGACCGCCTCTGCTATCCTCCTGCCCTAGCACCTCCTCCTCTACCTACCCTCCTTCCCCATCCGTCCCAACCATGAGCCAGCTGCTGCTGCTACTGCTGCTGCTGCTACTGCTGCTGCTGCTGCTACTGCTGGTGCTGCTGCTACTGCTGCTGCTGCTACTGCTGCTGCTGCTGCTACTGCTGGTGCTGCTGCTGCTACTGCTGGTGCTGCTGCTACTGCTGGTGCTGCTGCTACTGCTAGTGCTGGTGCTGCTGCTACTGCTGGTGCTGCTGCTACTGCTGCTGCTACTGCTGCTGCTGCTGCTACTGCTGGTGCTGCTGCTACTGCTGGTGCTGCTGCTACTGCTGGTGCTGCTGCTACTGCTGGTGCTGCTGCTACTGCTGGTGCTGCTGCTACTGCTAGTGCTGGTGCTGCTGCTACTGGTGATGGTAGTCCTGCTGCTGCTGCTAGTGCTACTCCAGCTATCTTTCGCTTCTGCTGATATCATTGCTGTTGCTGCTGTTTGTCCCTTCTGTTGCTAATGCTGCTGTTGTTGCTGTTACTGCTGTTGTTCTCTGTAGTACTGTTCATGCTGCTGTTGCTAATGCTATTGCTGCTCCAGGTATTGTTGTTCCTGCTAAGGCTGCTGCTTCTGCAACTGCTGCTACTGAAGTTGCTGTTGCTATTGCTGCTCTGGTTGCTGCTATTGCTGCTGCTGCTTATGTTGCTGCTTCAAGTAATACCTCTGATGTCACTTCTACAGATGCTGCTACCACTGTTTCAACTCTTGCTGTTACCACTGCTGCTGCTGTTCCTCTGCTCCTGCTCCTTCTGTTGTAGCATTGTAAGACTCTGACATCAACACCCTCTACCATGTAGCACTGTGGCCCATACGGCTTATTTTTTTTCTGATAGACAGCTAATTAAAGCTTTTGGTCCTATGACAGAAGCCTTTTCCTGGCTGACCAAATGGTCACATTAGCACTTCAGGAAATCAGACAGAAAAAAAAAACACTCAGGCGCGAGTCGCCCCAGGAAATATATCCAGTACAGACATAATATATCCAACACAAACATATATCTAACGCAGACATAATACATCCAACACAAACATATATCTAACGCAGACATAATACATCCAACACAAACACATATCTAACGCAGACAGAATATATTCAACGCAGACAGAATATATCCAACGCAGACAGAATATATTCAACGCAGACAGAATATATTCAACGCAGACAGAATATATTCAACGCAGACAGAATATATCCAACGCAGACAGAATATATCCAACGCAGACAGAATATATTCAACGCAGACAGAATATATTCAACGCAGACAAAATATATCCAACGCAGACAGAATATATCCAACGCAGACAGAATATATTCAACGCAGACAGAATATATCCAACGCAGACAGAATATATCCAACGCAGACAGAATGTATTCAACGCAGACAGAATATATTCAACGCACACAGAATATATCCAACGCAGAGAGAATATATCCAACGTAGACAGAATATATCCAACGTAGACAGAATATATTCAACGCAGACAGAATATATCCAACGCAGACAGAATATATCCAACGCAGACAGAATATATCCAACGCAGACAGAATATATTCAACACAGACAGAATATATCCAACGCAGACAGAATATATCCAACGCAGACAGAATATACCCAATGCAGACAGAATATATTCAACGCAGACAGAATATATCCAACGCAGACAGAATATATCCAACGCAGACAGAATATATCCAACGCAGACAGAATATATTCAACGTAGAGAGAATATATCCAACGCAGACAGAATATATTCAACGCAGACAGAATATATCCAACGCAGACAGAATATATCCAACGCAGACAGAATATATCCAATGTAGACAGAATATATCCAACGCAGACAGAATATATCCAACGCAGACAGAATATATCCAACGCAGACAGAATATATCCAACGCAAACAGAATATACCCAACGCAGACAGAATATATCCAACGCAGACAGAATATATCCAACGCAGACAGAATATATCCAACGCAAACAGAATATACCCAACGCAGACAGAATATATCCAACGCAGACAGAATATATCCAACGCAGACAGAATATATCCAACGCAAACAGAATATACCCTACGCAGACAGAATATATCCAACGGAGACAGAATATATCCAACGGAGACAGAATATATCAAACGGAGACAGAATATATCCAACGGAGACAGAATATATCCAACGGAGACAGAATATATCCAACGGAGACAGAATATATCCAACGGAGACAGAATATATCCAACGGAGACAGAATATATCCAACGGAGACAGAATATATCCAACGGAGACAGAATATATCCAACGGAGACAGAATATATCCAACGCAGACAGAATATATCCAACGGAGACAGAATATATCCAACGGAGACAGAATATATCCAACGGAGACAGAATATATCCAACGGAGACAGAATATATCCAACGGAGACAGAATATATCCAACGGAGACAGAATATATCCAACGCAGACAGAATATATCCAACGGAGACAGAATATATCCAACGGAGACAGAATATATCCAACGGAGACAGAATATATCCAACGGAGACAGAATATATCCAACGGAGACAGAATATATCCAACGGAGACAGAATATATCCAACGGAGACAGAATATATCCAACGCAGACAGAATAATTTTCAAACAGGTTTTGATGTGATTCTTCAGGAACAAGATGGCGCCCGTTAATTATTTTTTTCTGTTAATCGGGAAGAGGAATTTTAATGAGACGATCAATGCGAGTTTACAGCAGCGGTGATTGTGAGGTTACAGTGAGGCTCGCTACAGTGAGGCTCGCTACAGTGAGGCTTGGTACAGTGAGGCTTGGTACAGTGAGGCTTGGTACAGTGAGGCTCGCTACAGTGAGGCTCGCTACAGTGAGGCTCGTTACAGTGAGGCTCGCTACAGTGAGGCTCGCTACAGTGAGGCTCGCTACAGTGAGGCTTGGTACAGTGAGGCTTGGTACAGTGAGGCTTGGTACAGTGAGGCTCGCTACAGTGAGGCTCGCTACAGTGAGGCTCGTTACAGTGAGGCTCGCTACAGTGAGGCTCGCTACAGTGAGGCTCGCTACAGTGAGGCTTGGTACAGTGAGGCTTGGTACAGTGAGGCTTGGTACAGTGAGGCTTGGTACAGTGAGGCTTGGTACAGTGAGGCTTGGTACAGTGAGGCTTGGTACAGTGAGGCTCGCTACATTGAGGCTCGCTACAGTGAGGCTCGCTACAGTGAGGCTCGCTACAGTGAGGCTTGGTACAGTGAGGCTCGCTACAGTGAGGCTCGCTACAGTGAGGCTTGGTACAGTGAGGCTCGCTACAGTGAGGCTCGTTACAGTGAGGCTCGCTACAGAGAGGCTCGCTACAGTGAGGCTCGATACAGTGAGGCTCGCTACAGTGAGGCTCGCTACAGTGAGGCTTGGTACAGTGAGGCTCGCTACAGTGAGGCTCGCTACAGTGAGGCTTGGTACAGTGAGGCTCGCTACAGTGAGGTTTGGTACAGTGAGGCTTGGTACAGTGAGGCTCGCTACAGTGAGGCTCGCTACAGTGAGGCTTGGTACAGTGAGGCTCGCTACAGTGAGGCTTGGTACAGTGAGGCTCGCTACAGTGAGGCTTGGTACAGTGAGGCTTGGTACAGTGAGGCTTCGCTACAGTGAGGCTTGGTACAGTGAGGCTTGGTACAGTGAGGCTTGGTACAGTGAGGCTCGCTACAGTGAGGCTTGGTACAATGAGGCTCGCTACAGTGAGGCTTGGTACAGCGAGGATTGGTACAGTGAGGCTCGCTACAGTGAGGCTTGGTACAGTGAGGCTCGCTACAGTGAGGCTCGCTACAGTGAGGCTTGGTACAGTGAGGCTTGGTACAGTGAGGCTTGGTACAGTGAGGCTTGGTACAGTGAGGCTCGCTACAGTGAGGCTCGCTACAGTGAGGCTTGGTACAGTGAGGCTCGCTACAGTGAGATTTGGTACAGTGAGGCTTGGTACAGTGAGGCTCGCTACAGTGAGGCTCGCTACAGTGAGGCTTGGTACAGTGAGGCTTGGTACAGTGAGGCTCGCTACAGTGAGGCTCGCTACAGTGAGGCTTGGTACAGTAAGGCTCGCTACAGTGAGGCTTAATACAGTGAGGCTCGCTACAGTGAGGATTGGTACAGTGAGGCTCGCTACAGTGAGGCTTGGTACAGTGAGGCTTGGTACAGTGAGGCTCTCTACAGTGAGGCTCGCTACAGTGAGGCTTGGTACAGTGAGGCTTGGTACAGTGAGGCTTGGTACAGTGAGGCTCGCTACAGTGAGGCTCCGTACAGTGAGGCTTGGTACAGTGAGGCTTGGTACAGTGACGCTCGCTACAGTGAGGCTCACTACAGTGAGGCTTGGTACAGTAAGGCTCGCTACAGTGAGGCTTAATACAGTGATGCTTGGTACAGTGAGGCTCGCTACAGTGAGGATTGGTACAGTGAGGCTCGCTACAGTGAGGCTTGGTACAGTGAGGCTTGGTACAGTGAGGCTCTCTACAGTGAGGCTCGCTACAGTGAGGCTTGGTACAGTGAGGCTCGGTACAGTGAGGCTTGGTACAGTGAGGCTTGGTACAGTGAGGCTCGCTACAGTGAGGTTCGCTACAGTGAGGCATGGTACAGTGAGGCTTGGTACAGTGAGGCTTGGTACAGTGAGGCTTGGTACAATGAGGCTTGGTACAGTGAGGCTTGGTACAGTGAGGCTTGGTACAATGAGGCTTGGTACAATGAGGCTTGGTACAGTGAGGCTCGCTACAGTGAGGCTCGCTACAATGAGGCTTGGTACAGTGAGGCTCGCTACAGTGAGGCTCGCTACAGTGAGGCTTGGTACAGTGAGGCTTGGTACAGTGAGGCTTGGTACAGTGAGGCTCGCTACAGTGAGGCTTGGTACAGTGAGGCTTGGTACAGTGAGGCTTGGTACAGTGAGGCTTGGTACAGTGAGGCTCGCTACAGTGAGGCTCGCTACAGTGAGGCTTGGTACAGTGAGGCTCGGTACAGTGAGGGTTGGTACAGTGAGGCTTGGTACAGTGAGGCTTGGTACAGTGAGGCTTGGTACAGTGAGGCTTGGTACAATGAGGCTTGGTACAGTGAGGCTTGGTACAGTGAGGCTCGCTACAGTGAGGCTTGGTACAGTGAGGCTTGGTACAGTGAGGCTTGGTACAATGAGGCTTGGTACAGTGAGGCTTGGTACAGTGAGGCTTGGTACAGTGAGGCTTGGTAAAGTGAGGCTTGGTACAGTGAGGCTCGCTACAGTGAGGCTTGGTACAGTGAGGCTTGGTACAGTGAGGCTTGGTACAGTGAGGCTTGGTACAGTGAGGCTTGGTACAGTGAGGCTCGCTACAGTGAGGCTTGGTACAGTGAGGCTTGGTACAGTGAGGCTTGGTACAGTGAGGCTTGGTACAGTGAGGTTCGCTACAGTGAGGCTTGGTACAGTGAGTCTTGGTACAGTGAGGCTTGGTAAAGTGAGGCTTGGTACAGTGAGGCTTGGTACAGTGAGGCTTGGTACAGTGAGGCTTGGTACAGTGAGGCTCGGTACAGTGAGGCTTAGTACAGTGAGGCTTCGTACAGTGAGGCCCGGTACAGTGAGGCCCGGTACAGTGAGGCTTGGTAGAGTGAGGCTTGGTAGAGTGAGGTTTGGTAGAGTGAGGCTTGGTAGAGTGAGGCTTGGTAGAGTGAGGCTTGGTAGAGCGAGGCTTGGTACAGTGAGGCTTGGTACAGTGAGGCTTGGTACAGTGAGGTTTGGTACAGTGAGGCTCGCTACAGTGAGGCTCGGTACAGTGAGGCTCGGTACAGTGAGGCTTTGTACAGTGAGGCTTGGTATAGTGAGGCTTGGTACAGTGAGGCTCGGTACAGTGAAACTTGGTACAGTGAGGCTTGGTACAATGAGGCTCGCTACAGTGCGGCTTGGTACAGTGAGGCTTGGTACAGTGAGGCTTGGTACAATGAGGCTTGGTACAGTGAGGCTTGGTACAGTGAGGCTCGCTACAGTGAGGCTTGGTAAAGCGAGGCTTGGTACAGTGAGGTTTGGTACAGTGAGGTTTGGTACAATGAGGCTTGGTACAGTGAGGCTTTGTACAGTGAGGCTTTGTACAGTGAGGCTTGGTACAGTGGGGCTCGGTACAGTGAGGCTTGGTAAAGTGAGACGTGGTACAGTGAGGCTTGGTACAGTGAGGCTTGGTACAGTGAGGCTCGGTACAGTGAGGCTCGGTACAGTGAGGCTCGGTACAGTGAGGCTTGCTACAGTGAGGCTTCGTACAGTGAGGCCCGGTACAGTGAGGCTTGGTACAGTGAGGCTTGGTACAGTGAGGCTCGCTACAGTGAGGCTTGGTACAGTGAGGCTTGGTACAGTGAGGCTTGGTATAGTTAGGCTTGGTACAGTGAGGCTTGGTACAGTGAGGCTTGGTATAGTGAGGCTTGGTATAGTGAGGCTCGGTACAGTGAGGCTTGGTACAGTGAGGCTTGGCACAGTTAGGCTTGGTACAGTGAGGCTTGGTACAGTGAGGCTTGGTACAATGAGGCTTGGTACAGTGAGGCTTGGTACAGTGAGGCTCGCTACAGTGAGGCTCGCTACAGTGAGGCTTGGTAAAGTGAGGCGTGGTGCAGTGAGGCTTGGTACAGTGAGGCTTGGTACAGTGAGGCTTGGTACAATGAGGCTTGGTACAGTGAGGCTTGGTACAGTGAGGCTTGGTACAGTGAGGCTCGGTACAGTGAGGCTTGGTAAAGTGAGGCGTGGTACAGTGAGGCTTGGTACAGTGAGGCTTAGTATAGTGAGGCTCGGTACAGTGAGGCTCGGTACAGTGAGGCTTAGTACAGTGAGGCTTCGTACAGTGAGGCTTGGTACAGTGAGGCTCGCTGCAGTGACGCTTGGTACGGTGAGGCTTGGTTCAGTAAGGCTTGGTACAGTGAGGCTTGGTACAGTGAGGCTTGGTACAGTGAGGCTTGGTACAGTGAGGCTTGGTACAGTGAGGCTTGGTACAGTGAGGCTCGCTACAGTGAGGCTCGCTACAGTGAGGCTTGGTACAGTGAGGCTCGCTACAGTGAGGCTTGGTACAATGAGGCTCGCTACAGTGAGGCTTGGTACAGTGAGGATTGGTACAGTGAGGCTCGCTACAGTGAGGCTCGCTACAGTGAGGCTCGCTACAGTGAGGCTCGCTACAGTGAGGCTTGGTACAGTGAGGCTTGGTACAGTGAGGCTTGGTACAGTGAGGCTTGGTACAGTGAGGCTCGCTACAGTGAGGCTCGCTACAGTGAGGCTTGGTACAGTGAGGCTCGCTACAGTGAGATTTGGTACAGTGAGGCTTGGTACAGTGAGGCTTGGTACAGTGAGGCTTGGTACAGTGAGGCTCGCTACAGTGAGGCTTGGTACAGTGAGGCTTGGTACAGTGAGGCTCGCTACAGTGAGGCTCGCTACAGTGAGGCTTGGTACAGTAAGGCTCGCTACAGTGAGGATTGGTACAGTGAGGCTCGCTACAGTGAGGCTTGGTACAGTGAGGCTTGGTACAGTGAGGCTCGCTACAGTGAGGCTTGGTACAGTGAGGCTTGGTACAGTGAGGCTTGGTACAGTGAGGCTCGCTACAGTGAGGCTCGCTACAGTGAGGCTTGGTACAGTGAGGCTCGCTACAGTGAGGCTCGCTACAGTGAGGCTTGGTACAGTAAGGCTCGCTACAGTGAGGCTTAATACAGTGAGGCTTGGTACAGTGAGGCTCGCTACAGTGAGGATTGGTACAGTGAGGCTTGGTACAGTGAGGCTTGGTACAGTGAGGCTCTCTACAGTGAGGCTCGCTACAGTGAGGCTTGGTACAGTGAGGCTTGGTACAGTGAGGCTTGGTACAGTGAGGCTTGGTACAGTGAGGCTCGCTACAGTGAGGTTCGCTACAGTGAGGCTTGGTACAGTGAGGCTTGGTACAGTGAGGCTTGGTACACTGAGGCTTGGTACAATGAGGCTTGGTACAGTGAGGCTTGGTACAGTGAGGCTTGGTACAATGAGGCTTGGTACAATGAGGCTTGGTACAGTGAGGCTCGCTACAGTGAGGCTCGCTACAATGAGGCTTGGTACAGTGAGGCTCGCTACAGTGAGGCTCGCTACAGTGAGGCTTGGTACAGTGAGGCTTGGTACAGTGAGGCTTGGTACAGTGAGGCTTGGTACAGTGAGGCTCGCTACAGTGAGGCTTGGTACAGTGAGGCTTGGTACAGTGAGGCTTGGTACAGTGAGGCTCGCTACAGTGAGGCTCGCTACAGTGAGGCTTGGTACAGTGAGGCTCGGTACGGTGAGGCTTGGTACAGTGAGGCTTGGTACAGTGAGGCTTGGTACAGTGAGGCTTGGTACAATGAGGCTTGGTACAGTGAGGCTTGGTACAGTGAGGCTCGCTACAGTGAGGCTTGGTACAGTGAGGCTTGGTACAGTGAGGCTTGGTACAGTGAGGCTTGGTACAGTGAGGCTTGGTACAGTGAGGCTTGGTACAGTGAGGCTTGGTAAAGTGAGGCTTGGTACAGTGAGGCTCGCTACAGTGAGGCTTGGTACAGTGAGGCTTGGTACAGTGAGGCTTGGTACAGTGAGGCTTGGTACAGTGAGGCTTGGTACAGTGAGGCTCGCTACAGTGAGGCTTGGTACAGTGAGGCTTGGTACAGTGAGGCTTGGTACAGTGAGGCTTGGTACAGTGAGGTTCGCTACAGTGAGGCTTGGTACAGTGAGGCTTGGTACAGTGAGGCTTGGTACAGTGAGGCTCGGTACAGTGAGGCTTGGTAAAGTGAGGCTTGGTACAGTGAGGCTTGGTACAGTGAGGCTTGGTACAGTGAGGCTTGGTACAGTGAGGCTCGGTACAGTGAGGCTTAGTACAGTGAGGCTTCGTACAGTGAGGCCCGGTACAGTGAGGCCCGGTACAGTGAGGCTTGGTAGAGTGAGGCTTGGTAGAGTGAGGCTTGGTAGAGTGAGGCTTGGTAGAGTGAGGCTTGGTAGAGTGAGGCTTGGTAGAGTGAGGCTTGGTAGAGTGAGGCTTGGTAGAGCGAGGCTTGGTACAGTGAGGCTTGGTACAGTGAGGCTTGGTACAGTGAGGTTTGGTACAGTGAGGCTCGCTACAGTGAGGCTCGGTACAGTGACGCTTGGTACAGTGAGGCTTTGTACAGTGAGGCTTGGTATAGTGAGGCTTTGTACAGTGATGCTCGGTACAGTGAGACTTGGTACAGTGAGGCTTGGTACAATGAGGCTCGCTACAGTGCGGCTTGGTACAGTGAGGCTTGGTACAGTGAGGCTTGGTACAATGAGGCTTGGTACAGTGAGGCTTGGTACAGTGAGGCTCGCTACAGTGAGGCTTGGTAAAGCGAGGCTTGGTACAGTGAGGTTTGGTACAGTGAGGTTTGGTACAATGAGGCTTGGAACAGTGAGGCTTTGTACAGTGAGGCTTTGTACAGTGAGGCTTGGTACAGTGGGGCTCGGTACAGTGAGGCTTGGTAAAGTGAGACGTGGTACAGTGAGGCTTGGTACAGTGAGGCTTGGTACAGTGAGGCTCGGTACAGTGAGGTTCGGTACAGTGAGGCTCGGTACAGTGAGGGTTGCTACAGTGAGGCTTCGTACAGTGAGGCCCGGTACAGTGAGGCTTGGTACAGTGAGGCTTGGTACAGTGAGGCTCGCTACAGTGAGGCTTGGTACAGTGAGGTTTGGTACAGTGAGGCTTGGTATAGTTAGGCTTGGTACAGTGAGGCTTGGTACAGTGAGGCTTGGTATAGTGAGGCTTGGTATAGTGAGGCTCGGTACAGTGAGGCTTGGTACAGTGAGGCTTGGTACAGTGAGGCTTGGCACAGTGAGGCTTGGTACAGTGAGGCTTGGTACAGTGAGGCTTGGTACAATGAGGCTTGGTACAGTGAGGCTTGGTACAGTGAGGCTCGCTGCAGTGAGGCTCGCTACAGTGAGGCTTGGTAAAGTGAGGCGTGGTGCAGTGAGGCTTGGTACAGTGAGGCTTGGTACAGTGAGGCTTGGTACAATGAGGCTTGGTACAGTGAGGCTTGGTACAGTGAGGCTTGGTACAGTGAGGCTCGGTACAGTGAGGCTTGGTAAAGTGAGGCGTGGTACAGTGAGGCTTGGTACAGTGAGGCTTAGTATAGTGAGGCTCGGTACAGTGAGGCTCGGTACAGTGAGGCTTAGTACAGTGAGGCTTCGTACAGTGAGGCTTGGTACAGTGAGGCTCGCTGCAGTGACGCTTGGTACGGTGAGGCTTGGTTCAGTAAGGCTTGGTACAGTGAGGCTTGGTACAGTGAGGCTTGGTACAGTGAGGCTTGGTACAGTGAGGCTTGGTACAGTGAGGCTTGGTACAGTGAGGCTCGCTACAGTGAGGCTCGCTACAGTGAGGCTCGCTACAGTGAGGCTCGGTACAGTGAGGCTTGGTACAGTGAGGCTTGGTACAGTGAGGCTTGGTACAGTGAGGCTTGGTACAGTGAGGTTTGGTACAGTGAGGCTTGGTACAGTGAGGCTTGGTACAGTGAGGCTTGGTACAGTGAGGCTTGGTACAGTGAGGCTTGGTACAGTGAGGCTTGGTAAAGTGACGCTTGGTACAGTGAGGCTCCATACAGTGAGGCTCGGTACAGTGAGGCTCGGTACAGTGAGGCTCTGTACAGTGAGGCTTGGTAAAGTGAGGCTCGGTACAGTGAGGCTTGGTACAGTGAGGCTTGGTACAGTGAGGCTTGGAACAGTGAGGCTTGGTACAGTGAGGCTTGGTACAGTGAGGCTTGGTACAGTGAGGCTTGGCACAATGAGGGTTGGTACAGTGAGGCTTCGTACAGTGAGGCTCGGCACAGTGAGGCTTGGTACAGTGAAGCTTTTTACAGTGAGGCTCGGCACAGTGAGGCTTGGTACAGTGAGGCTTGGTACAGTGAGGCTTGGTACAGTGAGGCTTGGTACAGTGAGGCTTGGTACAGTGAGGCTTGGTACAGTGAGGCTTGGTACAGTGAGGCTCGGTACAGTGAGGCTTGGTACAGTGAGGCAAACTAGCTGGTTTCATGACTACGTCGCTTGTCCCTTGATGCCGGCGATGGGCTCTTGATCCAGGGTATCAGAGCTACTTCTCGGACTAAAAGCCTCCAGGCGCTGCTTGACACCCTACGGGTTTATGGCTTCCTCGTCAATATGGACGCTGGCGTTTTGACGTCTGTGTTAAGCTAATCTGATTACAAACGTTCGCTTCCTTACGCACTTTCCACCACCATTTTATGAACGTTCTAAACCCTTATTATTGTTGTTGTTGCTGCTATTGACGTATTGTTGTTGTTGATGTTGTTGCTGTTGGGCCGTTGGCTGCTGTTTTTGCTGTTGGTTGTTATTGCTGCTGTTGTCGATGTTGTTGATGTGAACGGGTCATCAATAACACGTCAACACCAGTGAGGCGCATCTGTCTTCACTTTCAGCCTGCTGGAAGAGGAGGAAGAGCGGGAGGAGGAGCAGCAGCACCAGCAACAACAACAGTAGCAGCAAGTAAGTAAGTAAGTAAGTAAGTAAGTAAGTAAATTTATTCAGGTATACACAATACAGTTACATAGAATTATCATACATAGCAGCATATGTGTAGAGAACCTAGGATAACCCAAAAAAGTCAGAAAGAGTGACTTATTTCCATTGGGGTCCTTTTACCTTATTATTATAATATAAAGGTTATAATATTTTCTTATTATTCTATAATGAAGATAACATCTTATTATCATACTAAAAAGACTATCTACTACACGAGGGTCATTAAGACTATCTACTACCCGAGGGTCATTACGACTATCTACAATGCGAGGGTCATTACTAGGGATAAGGTAAAATTTACACGTATTTTAGCTAAAAAATAGAAAATCATTCCCCTCCCTTTCTGTTGCTTCATTCATCAGACACTTTTTGGCAGTCTTCTTGAACTGGTTCAAGCTATGACTGGCCTTGACATTTGTGGGTAGTCTGTTCCATTCCTTTATTGCTGTACAATAAAAGGTGTTTGAAGCCTGGCCACTGACTGTGGGTACTACAAAGTTGTGCTCTCTCCCCCTAGTACTATGATTGCTTTGGTTCCCGACCTTGACAAAATTGACAGCAAGATATTCTGGACACTGTTTGCGAGCAATTTTATAAACATGATTTAGCTTCAGTTGTTTTACTCTGTCTTCAACATTCAGCATATCCAACTGCTGTAATTCATCCTGGCCTACATGTTCTCTTGGTCCCAGCCCCAGGATGAATCTTACGATTTTGTTCTGGGTGATTTGCAGTCTATCTTTCAGTTTTTTTGTCAAGGCAGAGTACCAAGAAGAGCAAGCGTAATCCATATGGCATTGTATAAGGGCTAGACATAGGGTCCTGCGAGCCTCAGTAGGTAGACACTGTGCTTGTCTATACAGGAACTTCAGCCTGGCATTCGCTTTCTTTACTACACTGTTCCCTATCAATTCTCCTGACATGCATGGGTCAAAGGGGATTCCCAGATATTTAACTGATGAAACCAAAGTGATGGACTCCCCATTACACTGAACATTAAAATTATTTACCCTTCTCAGTTTATGTTTCGTTCCAAAGAGAATGGCTTCAGTTTTCCCTAGGTGTAATGATAGTTTGTTGTCTACTAACCATTTGCTGCAGGACTCCAGTTCCAGTGTTAAAACATTAGCAATATCTTGTGGGTCTTTACCTGTCACTAACAGAGCACTGTCATCTGCATACAGTAGGAGTTTGCACTTGACACTGATAGGCATATCATTGACATAACATAAGAATAGTAAGGGACCCAGAATACTACCTTGGGGAACTCCACGTGTTATCGGCAGGGGTTCTGATTCCGTTTTGTTGATTTTGAATATTTGTCTCCTGTTGCTAAGGTAGGACTTAAACCAGTCTACAGAACCTATACCTATAGCTTGAAGTTTCTTACATAATATATTGTGGTTGACAGTATCGAAGGCCTTTTGCAGGTCTAAGGTTACCATACCTATGAGGTTCCCTTTTGACATTTCAGTTCTCAGGTAATCCATCAGATTAATAAGGGAGGTATCGGTTGAGTAGGATCTTCTAAAGCCCGATTGATAGCTATGGAGAATGCTGTTGTCATTAAGGTACTTAACTACTTGAGAATACACCGCCCTCTCCAGAATTTTAGATATTATACTGAGTATACTAACAGGTCTATAGTTGCTTACATCAGACCTATTATTTTTCTTGAAGATAGGAGTAACTCTGGCCTCCTTGAACCCCTCCGGTACGGTATTAGTGGTGATTGATAGATTTATTATGTGAGCAATAGGGATTGACAGTTCAAAAGCACCATCTTTTAGGAACTTAGACGGGATGTTATCAGGGCCTGTGCTCTTAGTTGGGTTTAACCTGCTTAGTTCTTTTTGACAACTTAGTTCTTTGACAACTGTTTGGGGTTACCCCTTTATTGGTATAGTATGTTTGAAACTTATCAGAGTCTGTGTTAAAGGTATTTGATGCAGCTGGTAGTTTACTTACTAGTGTTGATGCAACAGATGTGTAGTAGGAATTAAAGCAATTTGCCACCTTAGATGTTTCGTGGCATACCTCATTATCGATAGTGAGTACTATGTTAGACCTATCTACTGGCTTATGGCTATACCCCAACTGTTTTAGTTGTTGCCAGAGCTTTCTGGGGTTATGCTTATATTCTTCAATTTTTGAGCAATAGTGCTTTGCCTTTGCTCCTTTTATAAGCCTCTGTACTCTGTTCCTCACCCTTTGGAATTCATTTAGTGCTGCAATATCCTGTCTGTTTGCTTTAAATCTTTTTAGCAGCTGGTCTCTGAATTTCATATTATCTAATATCTCAGTAGTCATCCAGGGTTCAGTTCTTCGTTTAATCCTAACCTCTTTAGCTGGTGCAATATTATTAAGAATGGTAGTGAACATTGTTTTGAATTTTTCCCAGGCATCGTTTACGTCCGTGCAACTTGTTATCTCTGTCCAGTCACAATTGTGTAGCCTATTTACCAGTGTTTCTTTACTGTAGTTTCTAGTTGACCTCATTTTTATTGTCCTGTGTAGGCCTATCCTATCCCTAGTGATTTTCCTGGTGCAGTAAATGATGAAATGATCACTAAGACCTGTGGTAATGACGCCTGACTGACTAATGTTCTCAGCGCGGTTGCAAAGTATGTGGTCAATTAGGGTGGCTGAGAACTGTGTGATCCGGGTTGGTTTATTAATTAGTTGGGTGTAGCTATTTAATCCTAGAATTTGCTTATACCTTTTGCATAGCCCGTTATTTTGTTGCTGAAAACAGATATTGAAGTCGCCCAGTATTATTGTTTCGCAATTGCTTTCAACTCCGGACAAGACTCTGGAAAAGTCTTCTAAGAACTGGTCCTGGGTAGGAGGGCGGTAACTAGTTCCTACTAAGATGGGTTTGGTCTTGGGAAGCAGCACTTCAAACCATAGAATCTCCAGTTTATTGTTATTTAAATCAGGTCTTGGGTTGTAAGCTAAGTCATTTCTAATGTAGGCACATACTCCACCGCCCTTTCTGTTCCTATCTAAGCGTTTTATATTGTAACCTTCTATTTTGACCTCGTCGTCAGTCACCGTATCATCCAACCAAGATTCAGAGATGGTTATAACTGCCGCCCTAATTTTGTTAGCTAGAATCCTAATCTCTGCCAATTTAGGAAGAAGTGATCTTGCATTGACATGAATAAAGTGAAGGCCTGTTTTCATAAAACAATCATAATCATCAATATATGGCAATGGGTCATTTGTATTAAAATTAGGTAAATCAATGTCATCACTGCTAAAGGGTAACTGTGCCAAAGTGCATTTGTTACACACAAAATGAATTCTGGCACCGTTGCTATAATTGTACATACATCCATCATGCACCCACCCCTTACACATTTTACATAAGGTGCCTTTTCTGTTTTTCATGCGTACTTTAGTACAGTGTATGCATCTGTTTGGTAGTGTTTGAGATAATAATGGCTGTATTGTCTCACATTGACCTATGTATGCATTACATATGGAGTTAAGGTTATCATCCCTAGCTACTAGACCGTCATTATTGCCGTCATTTATCAGTCTGTTTTGCCTCTGCACAATAGTTTGAGGTCCTGGATTAATTTGGATATCACCACTTAAGAGCGCTACAATAAGAGCTGTGTGCCATTGTTTTTGTTTGGGTATGCGGTGTTGCCATACCTTGCGGCGATAGTGAGGTTTACTTTTCTGGTAGGATGGCAACTGTTGGGCTTTTACTGTCCAGGGCGCTGTTACTCCATTCACCTTTTCCAACCCCCATGACTGATTTCTTTCTTCATGGAATTGAAGAAGAAATATAAATATAATTATGGCAGCCTGTACCCCTCTAATGCCTGCCATTTTCACTCTTCGCTCTTTTACTCATATACAATATTTATTTCTCTTTTCCAGTCCCTAGTACACTTAGTATCTGCTTTAATTACACTGAATTACTAGTAAAATTTCCTCTTCAAAACCCTCTTCACTGCTCACTTTTCCCTAACTTCACGAAACCCTTACAGTTAACCTCTTCAAAACCCTCTTCACTGCTCACTTTTCCCTTAACTTCACAACACCCTTACATTTAACCCCTTATTCACCCTCCCCTACCCACCTCACTTCACAGTCTGGCTCCCAATTAACTTCTAACTCCTTTCCATTCTGGTAGACCAGAAAGGTTTAATCAATGGTTTTATCCTTCCAAATCCCCCTCAATTCCATTTATCGGGGGTTGTGTCGTGTTGTTGTCTCCTGACCTGTTTTGCTGACTCAGCCATTTTTAAAACACTGAGGGGAGTAACACCACCTGACTTTCCTTGAGTTTATAGATATATATTTGGCTTTTTCTGCTATGATTCTCTCACTGTACACTGGTCAGCTGAATATAGGTCAGCTACTAAAATATTAACCTTGACTATTTAATTATTCACTTCTTTCCCACGACTGGCACTGAGGGATAACCATCCTATACCTTGGAGTTTTGTACTGTTGATTTGACGATGTCTCCTGTGTTTCCCTCTCGTTAGCACTGGTACAGGTGATATGATGGTGGTACAGATATGATGCTACTGTCAACAGATGAACGTCAGTAAAGATGAGAATTTCACTTCGCTAGTTGTACGTCTGGCAGTAGCTGCTGTTTGAGTGCCGGTCAGCCATGTTTAAATGCTCAAATCTTTCCCTCGTTTGGCACTGACGAAAAAAGTCCTACAGACCTGGCATTTCCTTGGAGATTTAGTTGATCAGGATTTCTGCCATGTTGTCTTCCCGTTAAACACTGGTGCAGTTGATATGGAGGTCCGTTATTTCATTTAGTGGAAAACGTCTTGTGTCTGGTTCACGTCTGGCAGCAGGTCTGGTACTTGAATGCCGGTCCCTCTTCTGTCATATTTAGTCCATTTCGTTGTCGTCACCGTCAGTTTTTATGTAACTATAGTTAACTTCATGTTGTTGCAGCAGTACTTGCAAATTTGGCCATCACTGGAGTTCGGATAGGCCCAGGGGACGGCAAGATATAGGAGCAGCCTTGTTGCTGCTTGCTGCGGCTGCCAGAGACGGGTCTCGTGGCTCGACTGGCAAAGCACTCAGCAACAGCAGCAACAACAGTAGCAGTAGCAGGAGAATGAGTTATGTATTCCATATATACTCCAAATTATTATTATTGCTATTTTGATCACAGTGTTACTAATCGCTGCTGCCTTATTTATCAGTATCCCTCACTGCGAGGTATCCCTTCCTCCCCTGTCCTCACATCTCCCTTCACTTGACCCAGCTTGTCCTAGTCTGGCCCACACGTGGCACTGTTTTCCTTGCCAGGATGCCGTCATTAACTGAGAGGTCAAGGTCAGGTCAGTGTCTAAAACAAGACGACTTGTGTGTGCGTACTCACCTAGTTGTGGTTGCAGGGGTCAAGTCATAGCTCCTGGCCCCGCCTCTTCACTGGCCGCTACTAGGTCACTCTCCCTGAACCGTCAGCTGTATTATACCTCTGCTTATAGCTATGTATGGATCCTGCCTCCACTACACACATTGTGTGTGTGTGTGTGTGTGTGTGTGTGTGTGTGTGTGTACTCACCTAATTGTGGTTGCAGGGGTCGATACTCAGCTCCTGGCCCCGCCTCTTCACTGATTGCTACTAGGTCCTCTCTCTCTCTGCTTCCTGAGCTTTATCATACCTCTTCTTAAAACTATGTATGGTTCCTGCCTCCACTACTTCACTTGCTAGACTATTCCACTTCCTGACGACTCTATGACTGAAGAAATACTTCCTAACGTCCCTATGACTCGTCTGAGTCTTCAGCTTCCAGTTGTGACCCCTTGTTTCTGTTTCCCCTCTCTGGAACATCCTATCTCTGTCCACCTTGTCTATTCCCCGCAGTATCTTGTATGTCGTTATCATGTCTCCCCTGACCCTTCTGTCCTCCAGTGTCGTCAGTCCGATTTCCCTCAACCTTTCCTCGTACGACATTCCCCTGAGCTCTGGGACTAGCCTTGTTGCAAACCTTTGTACTTTAACTTCTTGACGTGCTTGACCAGGTGTGGGTTCCAGACTGGTGCTGCATACTCCAGTATGGGCCTAACATACACAGTGTACAGTGTCTTGAGCGATTCCTTGTTAAGGTATCGGAACGCTATTCTCAGGTTTGCCAGGCTCCCGTATGCTGCAGCAGTTATTTGGTTGATGTATGCCTCCGGTGACGTGCTCGGTGTTATGGTCACCCCAAGGTCATTCTCCCTGAGTGAGGTCTGTAGTCTTTGTCCACCTAGCCTATACTCTGTCTGCGGTCTTCTTTGCCCCTCCCCAATCTTCATGACTTTGCATTTCGCAGGATTGAATTCGAGAAGCCAGTTTCTGGACCACATGTCCAGCCTGTCCAGGTCTCTTTGCAGTCCTGCCTCATCCTCATCCGTGTGTGTGTGTGTGTGTGTGTGTGTGTGTGTGTGTACGCACTAAGTTAAAATTTTAACAAATTCGTCCCTATACAGCCTAGATTTATAGCGTATTATCCTTCTCACAAAATCCATCAATAAAGCCCTTTCAACGAGGAAAAGGTCAATACATATCAGGAAAAAAATACCACATCGTTTTAAAAATACATTGGTCAAATTGGCACCTACACACACCCATAAAAACCCGGACCTTCTAAGGTAACGCTCAGGGTGGGCTTTCTCAGGTTATCGAACGAAAACAATAGCCGGGAATGGCCAATTTAAGATTAACTAGAGGGGCTTCCCTAGACATCATAGCCGCATCAACCTTTTTCTAGTTTCAGTACAACAGCGTTGGGAAATCTGATATCGATCGGATGAGGTGTTCTCTAGTTATGAATGAGAACTCTGGAGAAAACGACATTCAGGCAGCAGTTGTAAGTTATCACTTCGGGGATGCCTAATAGCAGTAAAATTTGTGGTGGTAATAGGAGGGGGTAGTAGGAATTGTGGTGGTAGTTGCAGAAGTTGTGGTGATAGTCGTGGTGATAGCAGCAGTTGTGGTAAGAGCAACAGTTGTGATAGTAGGAGTTGTGATGGTAGGAGTTGTGATGGTAGCAGTCGTGGTGGTAACAGCAGCAGTTGAGGTGGTAGCAGCAGAAATCGTGCAGGCAACAGCAGTTGTGGTGGCAGCAGTCGTGGTGGCAGCAGCAGCAGCAATCGTGCAAGCAACAGCAGTTGTGGTGGTAGCAACAGCAGCAGCACTCGTGGTAGCAGCAGCAGTTGTGGTAGTAGCAGCACTGGTGGTGGTAGAAGTCAGGTTGGTGGGTTATAATTAGTCTTGACTTATACCCACCAGCCGTCAGCCACATTAGAAGCCGCGACGCAGCGGCTACGAGAGATTTCATACCTAGTTTGTAATTATGACGTGAAAAGCAGTCGTTTGACACAACCTCTTGTCGTGTGTGCATCTTCAGAGACTGCAGTGTAGCCAGATGTGTCTACCAGACACACACACACACACACACACACACACACACACACACACACACACACACACACACACACACACACACACACACACCAAGGCCTTCAGTGTGCTCTTCCGAAGAGGACCTCTGCTAAAGGCCGAAATATACAGCAACTTTTTTAATTCTAGGATCATTTATGTCAAGTGTGTTGTCCTGCAGCCACTTGTGAACATAACACTTGCAACATTACCTCACATGGTTTGTGTTCAAGTGTCCATGTGTGTGTGTGTGTGTGTGTGTGTGTGTGTGTGTGTGTGTGTGTGTGTGTGTGTGTGTGTGTGTGTGTGTGTGTGTGGACCGGGCGGCTCGGCTCTCACTACACATTGGGCTTAATGTTACACAGATCGTATTGGGATTAAGGAATAAAAACCGGGTGAGAGATACGAGAAAGGTGGGAAAGAATAAGTAATCTTATTATGTTTTGTGACCTTTCCTCCATCCTTCCTCCTCCTCCTCCTACAACAACAACTCCTCCTCCTCCTCCTACAACTCCTCCTCCTCCTCCTCCTCCTCCTCCTCCTCCTACAACTCCTCCTCCTCCTCCTCCTCCTACAACTCCTTTAACTTCACTGCATCATTTTTTCATCCTCGTCTTTCTTCTTCCTTAGTTCCTTTCTTCCCTCCGCTTCCTCCCTTCCTTCTCTTTTCATTTTTAATTAGTTCCTCATTTCCTTGTTTTTTTTCCTTTTCTCTAGCCTTTTACTTTCTATATTTTTATTTCATTTTCCTATACTTCTATTTGTTTATTAGAATTTGAATCTCCTTTCCAGGCTTTACTCTCCCTTCCATCATCTCCCTCCATCCCTTCCATCCCTCTCTCCCTTCCATCTCTCTCTCCCATCCCTCTCCTCTCCATCCCTTCCATCCCTCTCTCTTCTGCTTCCCTTCTACTTTCTACTCTTCAAGATAATCCCTGTAAGTGCTTGCAGATTCACACTGAATATGATTGTGTGTGTGTGTGTGTGTGTGTGTGTGTGTGTGTGTGTGTGTGTGTGTGTGTGTGTGTTGTGTGTTGTGTGTGTGTTGTGTGTGTTGTGTTGTGTGTGTGTGTTGTGTGTGTTGTGTGTGTATGTGTGTGTGTGTGTTGTGTGTGTTGTGTTGTGTGTGTGTGTTGTGTGTGTTGTGTTTGTGTGTGTTGTGTGTGTTGTGTTGTGTGTGTGTGTTGTGTGTGTTGTGTGTGTGTGTTGTGTGTGTGTGTGTGTGTGTGTGTGTGTGTGTGTGTTGTGTGTGTTGTGTGTGTTGTGTGTGTGTGTGTGTGTTGTGTGTGTGTGTGTGTGTGTGTGTGTGTTTTATGGTCGGAAACCCACACGTGTAAGCAATTAACTGTCTCTATTTAACTAAACGTATTGTGTCTTACTGGAGAGAGAGAGAGAGAGAGAGAGAGAGAGAGAGAGAGAGAGAGAGAGAGAGAGAGAGAGAGAGAGAGAGAGAGAGAGAGAGAGAGAGTATTTGTGTGTGAGCAGATGTTAGTCAGGAAGAGAGAGGAAAACCTGAGATGGGAGACAGGGATCAGCATGTGCTGACAGTGTGATGCTGCTGACACTCATCTCTGAGTCACTCCAGAGAAACAGGTAATAGCAATAATACTCGTGCTCTTATTATTATTATTATTATTATTATTATTATTATTATTATTATTATTATTATCTCTTATCATTATTATTATATTATCGTTATTATTATTATTATTATTATAATTGTTGTTGCTGTTATATTATTGGAAAAAATATCACTGATGCAGAATGTCATTGACGCATTTGACTCACGAACCGAGCATCAACGACGCAATTTACGCTATCAGGTTACGTCAGTGACGCAGTACGCCGCCTGACTGGCGGTAACCTTACAAACAAGATCAGGTCACTGTAGGTCACACGTTGACCTGCAAGGAGTCGAGGTCACACGGAAGTAACCTCCATCGGCACTATGTAAGCCTTGATGACCTTTGTTTATTATGAGAGAGAGAGAGAGAGAGAGAGAGAGGGCATATAACAAGGTGAATATTATTTGATGAGTATATGTGAATAAACCAGATGAGTACAACTGGGTGAGTACAACTAGACGTATGCAAACAGATGAGTACAACTAGACACTTAGAACACGGCCTAGGCGAGTACAGCTAAATGTGTACAAGTAAATGAGTGTAAGATGGCACTCGAAGACAGTTAAGCGAGTACAAACACACTACCACCAGTTCTTAATAATGTAACCAGACACCATCATCACTTCCTGTGTCAGGCATCTAACCTCCCCCTCTCAACCCAGTAGTTAACCAGACTCATTCCCCCTCAACCTCCTCCCTCACCCGAGCCCGTCATTTTGACCTGACCCATCCCTGACCTGACCTCCAGAACGGCCATGCGTCTCCTGACTAATCACAAATGTATAGACAGTCCCTTGACTAATTGATGCCAAGGAGACCGGCACTGCACAAGCCTTAGGTAAAAGTTTAAGAGATGGTATACAAACCCAGGCAATATCTAAACGCCATCAACAACACAGTGTTTCAACCCAACAGAGGCCGGAGGAACACCCGGGGGAACGTGGATTCCCACCCAGCAACTGCAGTGACAACAGACATTAGTGGAGGGAGGATCCATACATACCTTCAGGAAGAGGCAGGATGAAGCTCTTGGAGAAGGGAGAGGCTGGACCTAGTAGCGATCAGCGAAGAGGGGGGCCAGGAGCTGTGAATTAACCCCTGCAACTGCAAATAGGTGAGTACATCTTGAGTCACTCTACATCATAGCTCGTGCAGTAAGAAGATGAAGAAAAAGGAAAAATGACAAATGTGACACCTGTGCAGTGTTCAGTTACTTCTATGACTAAGACACATGTGCAACACTCGGATATCTTTATCCGGGTGTTGTTGAACATGATTCGCGCATCCTCAGTCGAAAAGAGATAAATAGCATGCCTGTAGACACTTGAAGTAAGGTGTTCAGTTCCTCAGCCTTGATAGAAGATGTCACATATTATCCAGCCAAGTATAACCAGGTGGACTACCATCACTACTACACCTACACCATGATAGCCAGGTGGACTACCATCACTACTACACCTACACCATGATAGCCAGGTGGACTACCATCACTACTACACCTACACCATGATAGCCAGGTGGACAGCCATCACCACTACACCTGCACCATGATAGCCAGGTGGACAACCATCACCACTACACCTGCACCATGATAGCCAGGTGGACTACCATCACCACTACACCTGCACCATGATAGCCAGGTGGACTACCATCACTACTACACCTACACCATGATAGCCAGGTGGACAACCATCACTACTACACCTACACCATGATAGCCAGGTGGACTACCATCACCACTACACCTGCACCATGATAGCCAGGTGGACTACCATCACTACTACACCTACACCATGATAGCCAGGTGGACAACCATCACTACTACACCTACACCATGATAGCCAGGTGGACAACCATCACCACTACACCTGCACCATGATAGCCAGGTGGACTACCATCACCACTACACCTGCACCATGATAGCCAGGTGGACAACCATCACTACTACACCTACACCATGATAGCCAGGTGGACTACCATCACTACACTTGCACCATGATGGCCAGGTGGACTACCATCACTACACCTGCACCATGATAACCAGGTGAATTTCCATCATCACTACACTTGCACCTTGATGGCCAGGTGGACTACCATCACTACACCTGCACCATGATAGCCAGGTGAATTCCCATCATCACTACACTTGCACCATGATGGCCAGGTGGACTACCATCACTACACCTGCACCATGATAACCAGGTGAATTCCCATCATCACTACACCTGCGCCATAATATTCTTCCATATCTAATGAAATTTGTTTATGTTTGCGTGAGTGTGAGAGGAACTCGGTTCCTGGCGTTGGGGTTCGCCTTCAATTTGCTTATTAATGTCAGTTAGAAAAAGATGATTCAGTATTACAGCCGCGTGTATAACACAACTCTCTCATATTTATATAAAAAATAGAAGTTAACTAGATTTGCATCTTCGTGTATATTTGGCGTCGTAGCTGCAATTCGAAGTAGCGTAGGGAATTCGACCTCACATTTGCGATAGCAAGGGAGTTTGACCTCACATTTGCGATAGCAAGGGAGTTCGACCTCACATTTGCGATCGCAAGGGAGTTTGACCTCACATTTGCGATAGCAAGGGAGTTCGACCTCACATTTGCGATAGCAAGAGAGTTTGACCTCACATTTGCGATAGCAAGGGAGTTCGACCTCACATTTGTGATAGCAAGGGAGTTCGACCTCACATTTGCGATAGCAAGGGAGTTCGACCTCACATTTGCGATAGCAATGGAGTTCGACCTCACATTTGCGATAGCAAGAGAGTTTGACCTCACATTTGCGATAGCAAGGGAGTTCGACCTCACATTTGCGATAGCAAGGGAGTTCGACCTCACATTTGCGATAGCAAGGGAGTTCGACCTCACATTTGCGATCGCAAGAGAGTTCGACCTCACGAGGGAGGTTCTTGGGAGGTTCAGCCTCATATTCGAGGTGAGGAGAGAGTTCATCCTCACCATTAGAACTAAAACACAGCTGCAGATTTATATACAAAAAGTCTTACTTCTCTGTGTTTGGCGATCAAAGAACCGAGACGTCATCAATGTACTTCTGTGGCCGATCGTGAATTGAAAGGTGGTTGAGAGGAAGCGTGTAGAGCGTGGCTTAGTAGAGAAGTGTTCTGTTTACGCGAGAAGCGTGTGTGTGTTTGTGTTTGTGGACAGGAGTAAATTTTTTAATCTCATAATATGTCTTAGTCTCCTGCTTAATTAATGTAGTGTGGAATCTTTTCTTATCAGAAGAGTTTCCTAACGACTTCTGGCAACCATCCAGCTGTGGTGTTACCCTGCAACTCTCTTCAGTGCTACAGCAGCTGTTGTTCTGTAAGGCTATTCATGCAAACGTGCTCCCTGAGTGAATGTGGTTTTGCCAAATTCTCCTCTTCAGTTCATGAGTACTGCTGAAATTCGTGATGGATGTTACACCTCGGAAGCGTCCAAGTATTGCAGCTCTTAGAAAACATGCTGATTTGAATATCAGACAGATCGTCGAAAATTAGAGCCTCTCAAAGTAACTGTTGGCCGGATTCTGAAGAGAACTGACGGCACTGGTGATTATTGATCGCTGCTTCGAGAAACAAGTAGAAAAAAATGTAAGGTGGCAGCACCTCACAGTGACAAGATTATGGTAAGAAACAGTGTGAAGGATCCCAAGAAATCCAGCAAAGATCTACAGAGAGATTTGGCTTCAGCTTGCGTAAATGTTGATTCTTCAACTGTTCGACGAAGTCTTCTTGAAGTTGACAGAAATGCCAGAAAGCCTGCAAAGAAACAGCTATTGATTACTGCTATGAAGAAAAAACGGTTGAGGTGCGCACTCGATCGTAAGGGATGGAAGACAGATGAATGGGGAAAAATTATATGTTCAGTTGAGGTGTATTTTGAAGTACATGGGTACAGATCAGTGGTAGCGAGACTGAGCAAAGGTGAATCTTTTCGGAATAGACACATGCAACAAGCGCCAAAACACCGACCTAAGATGTTTAGGGTTAGTTTTATTGATAAAGGCCCTTATTGTGAGGAAACGATGAACAGTGACAAATACAAGGCAATCCTGACAACTCATTTGCTTCTCATTGTGGACTGAGACTTTCCTGATGGAGAAGACATTGTCCAGCAGGATCTTGCTCCATGCCGCACCTCCAGAAAAATACTGACATTCTTCAAAGAGAGTGGGCTAAGCGTTCTAAATTGGCCTGGAAACTTTTCTGACCTCAAATAATTTGGAATTTATGGATAATAACCAAACGCAGGTTCGCGAAACAGGACTGTTCAGCTGTGGAGAAGCTAATTTCTGCTGTTAAGACCTGGTAGCACGATGAACAACTTGCCAAAATGTGAGTGTTATTGGTCATTGCTTATAAAACAGAGTAGTCATATCTTTTATTAAATCAATTATCTGTTACATCATTACCGTGTATTTTTTCAAATAAACATTAATTTTCCAAATAAACGTCTTATTTCATCACTGTCTTGTCCCAATTAATGTGCACACTACTATACCTCAGTTCTGTCACAGGGATGTGGAAAACCAGCGTCTTTCTCGCCCCTTGACAGACTACGTATTATCACCAGTGATACAAGGCAACAAGAGTGACACACTGCAACTCAGAAGAAGAAACGTCTAAGCACTCCGCACGTATCTCGAAGACAATGAAATTGCACGAAACCTGAAGTCGAAGAAACTGCTCGTACCTTGAAAAAGAGGATGATTATGAGCTTCCGTTAATGTACATAAAATAGCAGGGAAAATATATAGGAGAAAATGATAAATATGTGTTAGGGAACACAGTTATTTATTACTCTAGTAATGAAAGCAACTGAGAATGCAGAATTGACATTAATTATACCGATTAAATAGTTAGGGTTACGGGTGGGGGGGGGGGAGGGAGTGATGTAATAGCAGTAGGGTTTTTTACAATGAGAAATTAGAGATACAGAATTATATAAGTGGGAGGTACACTGACAATCAGTCCACTACAGTCCACTTACAAACCTCCACTTCACCCAGGGGACCCATTAAAGCCTGTGTCCTTATACTCCCAGTGTTTACCTCCCCGTCCTCCCACAGTAATGGTTGAGTTACTGCTGACAGTATTGACTGTCTCCCTCTAGCGATATCCAGCCCCTTCAAATAACTGAACGGGTGGGATTTCAACCCATAGCTAGATATTCCTGAAGCTCCTGTGAGTTTTAGGGCTCATCGCCATGGGTTCAAATCCCACCCTTTCCCTGATTTGTTTTCAGTCTTGTTAATACGATTTCGTGAGTCCAGCGTCTTCAGATTACAAAGGAACAAGGAACTCTCTTGATTCAGCAGTCCAATATCACAGTCCTGTACATGGAAACACATACGTAAGATAAACAGCAGAGGACTCGCAAGTCCACACAGTCTTTCTGCTAAGAAGAACTACCTACTTCTATCTAGATTAAAGACTATCGTGCGTTATGTAGTTGTATAAGTCAAGGTGGAACAACACAAGAGGGAAGGAGAGAGTGTCAGGCTTTAGGCTGGACACCCACAACTTCCCATCTGACTTAAACTTTAATAATAAAATGCTAATTAATTATCCATACTCTGAAAAAATGCTTATGGCCATCTATTCGTATTTTTCACTTATTATTACTACTACAACTAATAATATATTATTATATTCACGGAAGGAGCTAAATCATAAAGCCCTGGGGAAATGGAAGGTAATCCAGTTTGATTTGAGTAAATGGAGGTATCTTATATTCCTCGGATCAAGAACCCTTCACCAGTATCAAAGGTCCCCCTTATTCAAGAGCATGAAAGGCCGTAGATTCCCAGGTAATAGTGACTCCAGTTCTGTTGGGACAAATCCTTAAAATCTGCCTTTAGCTGCACATCTCCCAGCTCACGTCTCCCAGCTCACGTCTCCCAGCTCACTTCTCACAGCTCACTTCTCACAGCTCATTTCTCCCAGCTCATTTCTCCCAGCTCATTTCTCCCAGCTCATTTCTCCCAGCTCATTTCTCCCAGCTCATTTCTCCCAGCTCACATCTCCCAGCTCACGCTTGGTAATATGCCAGGGAATACTGGTAATATTTCACATTAAGCTGACAGATTTATATAAAAAAAATCGTTCACTCAAGCTGGCAGAGAACAACGTATCAGATTATCAACCATAATAACATTAATATATAAATTAATAACACCTAATTGGCGAACTACGACAGAAATATATTACGGACCCAATTACGAGAACCGATCTTAATACCTACATTAAAGTTGGTGGTTAATATAGACATGTGGATAATACAGACATGTGGATATCATAGACATGCGGATAATGAATGGATAATATAGGCATGTGGATAATATAGACATGTGGATAATAGTGACATGTAGATAAGATAGACAGTTCCAGGGTATCGAAACCTGGAACTGTTGGTTGTTGGACAGCTAAGGTTACAAGCCTATCCTAAAAATATTCAAAACCAGTAGTCTGAAAATGTAGGCTGTAGATGGTACCTCAAGCCCTGCGCTGCCAATTGCGTTTTCAATTTCGTAAATGTCAGGAAATGTTGGTTAATATGTTAACCTAACCTAACTTAACCTAGCCTAGTCTAACCAAAAATAACAAGTGATAAAAGACAAATAACCTGTACATAGAGAAGAGCTTACGACGACGTTTCGGTCTGACTTAGACTATTTCGAGCGCCTAGAAACAGACAAAGGGCAGTGCGTAATGCACGCTCTGCCAGGAAAACAGATTGGAAGTACAGGTTATTTTGTGGTAAAAATATATTACCTATTACATCTGCCTATGCATAGTTTAGTAAACAATGAAAAACTCGTATAAACTGAGAGAGAGAGAGAGAGAGAGAGAGAGAGAGAGAGAGAGAGAGAGAGAGAGAGAGAGAGAGAGAGAGAGAGAGAGAGAGAGAGAGAGTGGGTAGGTTGTGCTGGCGGGATGGTGGCCTGGTGGCTAAAGCTCCCGCTTCACACACGGAGGGCCCGGGTTCGATTCCCGGCGGGTGGAAACATTTTCGACACGTTTCCTTACACCTGTTGTCCTGTTCACCTAGCAGCAAATAGGTACCTGGGTGTTAGTCGACTGGTGTGGGTCGCATCCTGGGGGACAAGATTGAGGACCCCAATGGAAATAAGTTAGACAGTCCTCGATGACGCACTGACTGTCTTGGGTTATCCTGGGTGGCTAACCCTCCGCGGTTAAAAATCCGAACGAAATCTTATCTTATGGAGTGGGGGGGGGAAGAATGTGGATAAAAGGATTGGAGGGAGGTGTATGGAGGGAGGTGGGGGTATGGAAGGAGGTGGGGGCACGGAAGAGCGTTCCAGTGGGTAACTTGTCACAATGAACCTCTCAAAACAAGGACAGGGAGTCACTTCCTAAACCTTTCCCACCTTCCCTCTTCCCTTCCCTTCCCTTCCTCTTCTTTCTTCCCACACCCTCTCCTTCTTTGAATCCCTTAATGACTCTCCTTACTCTCCAGCTTTCTGTAAATGTCTTCTCTTAGAGGAAGCTGTGAGAAGATGAGACATGAGATGCACAGAAGAGAAGAGGTGATGAAGAGGAATAATTATATATATATATATATATATATATATATATATATATATATATATATATATATATATATATATATATATATATATATATATATATATATATATAATGAGATAGAGAGAGAGGGATGTGGCGGGAAGCGGTAACCAACTAGGTAACACTCAACGCTGTTAGACTCAACAAGGTAACATTAAACGCTGTGGCACTCAATGCACTCAACGCTGAAACACTCATCAAAGGAAACACTCACCCCTGTAACAAACAACCAAGGTAACACTCAGCTAGGCAACACACAACCAGAGTAACACTCAGCTAGGCAACACACAACCAGGGTAACACTCAGCTAGGTAACACGCAACCAGGGTAACGCTCAGCTAGGTAACACACAACCAGGGTAACACTCAGCTAGGTAACACACAACCAGGGTAACACTCAGCTAGGTAACACACAACCAGGGTAACACTAGAGCTACCTTCCACTAGAACTCCAGTATAGTGTTGTTGTTGTGGTGTGCGCGTTGCTGGCGCTCTGCCCAGGGTTTCCTGATTAGATTACAGGTAAAGAGAAGAGCACACAGGTCCCACCTGTTATCGTTGCTGTGAAGCCTCTCAACCGTAGCCACAACGAGGCAGTTAATAGCACTTTCAAGTAGCTTGCAGCCCTTTAAATACATAGCGTTTCAAAGTGGATATAAATCACACAAGCGGAGATCAGTGATTGTAGGAGGAAAAACAAAAGACGGAGAGGAGGAGGAAGAGAGGACAAAGGGGGGTATTATCGAGCGTTGACTTAATTATTTCAATAAAGAAGCCTTATATTGCTCCCCTTTAAATACCCCTTGTGGGTAAGGGGAGAGGGGGTTCTGGCTCTGTAGCGTCGTCTAGTGTCGCCCCGGGTCGTTACTGAAGAAAGCTGTGCTGTCTTCACGTCAAACGTAACTTCTCGGTGATCATTATCATGCGGGAGGAGAGTGTAAACACGCTAGTTTACCCTCAACATACCTGAACGCAAACACTGAATTTTACAGGTTCAATGGAGGATTCTCGTGTTTTTTTTTTTCTCTTTCCTTTCCCCCTCCGAAGTGAGACTTCCTCTTAGCCAAGGTTTTCACCAGCCCGTAAATTCTCAATAATAGACCATTCGTTAGCCTAATCTCGGTGAGACGTACGATGCCAAGGAATACTTATGCATGTCAAGACGTTTCTGAAGTGAGGGTGAGGAGGAGGCACGTGCTTCCAAGATCACACACCAGCTGTGTGTTGATAGACCCGCGGCATGGGAGACAAGCAGGCAGGCAGGCAAGCAGGTAGACAGACAGATAGTCCTAGGGAGAAACAGGCAGGCGGACAGGTAGGCCGAGGGAGAAGCAGGAAGATAGGCCAGCAAGTAGGCAGACGGACAGGCAGGCAGGACGGGCAGGAGAGAGGAAAGATATAAAGGTTTGCAGAGGGAAACTTGTCCAAGAGACTGGGAGTAACCAAGACAGGCTGGCTTATTTACTCTTCAATTCGATCGTTGGAAGTTGTTATTGCAACTTACTCAGTTATTCTTATTATAGATTTAGCAACAGAGTTGTAGACTGTGTTACACACTGCAAAGTTCTGGCATTAAAACGAACATTTCAGTCTTGAGCAACAACAGAGAGTGTGTAGCTTTAGCCTTCTGCAAAACTTTAATCAGGTGACAGAATGTTATCTCGACTGAGGTGGTTTAATAGCTGGTTTTCACCAAAGATATCTGTCTTGTACACAGTATGACATAGTTGTATAATAAATATGCTTGAACGGAGTTTGTTATATTTATTTGTAGGTTAGTTGCGTCATTTTGAAGTGAATTAGGTCAGACAATTACCACCTGATTCGAAGATAGCTGACTCGGGACATTCTCGAAGTTGCGTATACACATATTAATCAGATAAATGATTAATTGTGTAGAAACCATAAATCACCATAGATATAAAACAAATTTGTTCTCTAAGGTGTATTTTAAGGGGAATATTGATCAAAACTCTAACCTCACTTAAAACTCCCTCTACGTCATCCCCCGTTTCTCTCTGCGTTCCCACACTGACGGTGCAGGTGTGGACTAAGGGGGTCACGACTCCTCTTTCCATTAACAGAGATGATGGAGACCTTATGTCTTGCAATAGAGAGAGGCAGGGTTCATGACCCCCTTAGTCCACACCTGCACCGTCAGTGTGGGAACGTAGAGGAGGGGATTTAGCCCCCCTTGTTAGAGATAAATTTCTCCACACCCTCAGAACCTATAAAAGTGTAGTCCCTGATCCTGTTTTTTTTTTTAGCTCCTCTGAAGATAATATGTAAAATATCAATGAAGATGGTCAGGTGTTGCACATGGGATTTAATCATCCCATCTATGTCAACACGAAAAAAAAAAACTTGGGATTTAATTTTTCAAGGTGGTTTTTGCAGTGTTATCACAACCGTTACAGGATATATACACCCAGAAATGTATACTTACCAGTGTATATATTCTCAGAGTTTAATATCCCTATTGCAAATTAAAGTATTTTTGCTTTTGGTGGACAGGTTATGTGCAGCCTTAATGACCCATAGCATAGTCGATCAGCTTTAAACCCCATTAACTACTTAACCAAAACCGAAGTTTTGGTAGAAGGTTGTTCTTGGTTTGTTGTAATAGCTTTATTCTCAACCTTATTTAAAAATTAAATATTACTAGATCGGCTTTGATGATAAATTTTACATTGTACGTAATACGTATCAGAATCTGAGCCATCGAAATGTCACGCTTAATAAATAACCTTATAAATGTGTGTGTATATATATATATATATAATATATATATATATATATATATATATATATATATATATAAGTAGTCGATTTTTCCACTGAGCGGTCTCTTCCGGTATAGGGCCTTCCACTGAGCGGTCTCCTCCGGTTTGGGCCTTCCTCTGGGAGGTCTCTTCCGGTTTGGGCCTTCCACTGAGCGAGGTAACCGGTCTAGGACCAGGAGCTGGAGGGTCACCTTTTCACACCTAGGTGTTACTCCCGGTTTTGACCATGACCTCGCCCTCGAGACTACCTCACCCTTGACCCCCCCCCCCAATACCCCCACGACCCCACCTTCGCCCCCGCCTCGCGACCCCACCATCGCGCCGCGCGCCCGCCCGCGCGCCCCGCCCCGCCCGCGCGCCCGCCCGCGCGCCCGCCCTTCGCGACCCCGCGCCCGCGCCTTCTGCTGCGCCTTCTGCAGCGTCATCCGGATCGCCCCCGCGCCCCGATTTTTTTTTTCTTATGATCTCCTTGGATCAAGGTTTTTGGATTCTCCCCTATGGGGTTTCGAATTTTTTTTGAATTTCATTTTCTTATGCTCTCCATCTCCTCGGATCAAATTTTTGAGGTTCCCCCTCCCACTTTCACCCCCATCCTCAAAATTTCTCGATATTACCAAGTTTTTGGATTCCACCCTATGGGGGTTTCGAAAGTCTCCATCTCCTCGGATCAAGTTTTTGGATTTCCCCCTATGGGGGTTTCGAAAGTCTCCATCTCCTCAGATCAAATTTTTAAGGTTCCCCCTCCCACTTTCACCCCCCAACCCCAAAAATTTCTCGATAATACAAGTTTTTTGGATTCCCCCCTATGGGGTTTTCGAAATTCTCCAATTCCTCGGATCAAGGTTTTTTGGGTACCCCTCCTTTCACCCCCCATCCCCAAATTTTCTCGATAATACAAGTTTTGGATACTCCCCCCTATGGGGTTCTCAATATCAAAGTCTCCACTTCCTCGGATCCCCCTCCCACTTTCACCCCCCAACCCCAAAAAATTTCTCGACAATACAAGTTTTTTTTTGGATCCCCCCCCTATGGGGTTTTCGAAATTCTCCATCTCCTCGGATCAAGTTTTTTGGATTCCTCCCTATGGGGTTTTCGAAATTCTCCATCTCCTTGGATCAAGTTTTTTTGGATTCCCCCCTATGGGGTTTTCGAAATTCCTCGGATCAAAGTTTTTGGAATCCCCCCTCTGGGGGTAAGCATTCAAAATAGACTCCTCCTATGGGGGCATGCTTACTACAGGTCTAATGAAGGGTGTTTACTCGGCGGTCAGTGACGTCAGTATTCCTCTCATTAAGTTAAATGAACTAAAAAGGACCCAGCACACAGGTTGAATCAGGTCGGTCCTTTTAGTTCATTCAAGATAATAAGGGAACATAGTAGTGACGTCACGCGCACACAGGCTGAATCTTGTCTACCCTTTTAGTTAATAAGGGGACACAGTACATCAGAAAGGCACATTTTTTCGTTAATACTCACAATTTCTTTACAACACAAGTCTAGACATATTTCATCTCAGGTCACTCCCCCCACGAAGTAACCTCCTCCCCACCCTCCCGAACCCTCACACTCCAACCAACACCTCACAATTTTCACTCATAACCCCCAATTTTTCTCGTTTTAACCCTTTTAGTTCATTAAAGTTAATAAGGGGACACATGCATCAGAAAGTCACCACATCGCTTACATCCACTTTCGTTAAATTCACTACTCACAATTTTACATATTACGAAGTTAAATACGCACTTTTACTTTGAACATCTTCAAAACACTCTCATAAATCATTTGAATACTCACAAAAAATACCTTTATACATTTCCAAACAACACTGAAATACTCCAAAAACATCATTCGAACACCCCCAAATCACCTCTGAATACTCCCAGAACACCTTCATAAGTACTCTTGCACATCATTTGAACACCTTCATAAGTACTCTCATAATCATTTGTACACCTTCAAAAAACACCTTTGAATACTCACATAAACACCTTTGAACACCTTCAAAGCACTCTTGAACACCCTCAAAAACACCTTTTGAATAACCTCAAAACACCTTTGAATACTCACATAAACACCCTTGAACACCTTCAAAACACCTTTGAATAACCTCAAAACACCTTTGAACACCTTTGAACATCACCAAAACACTCTCATAAATCATTTGAATACTCACATAAGCACCCTTGAACACCTTCAAAACACCCTTGAACACCTTCAAAAACAACATTTGAACACACTCAAAACACCTTTGAACATTTCCAAAACACTATTTGAGTACTCCCAATTACACCACTGATTACTACTAAAACACCGCTGAATTCAATCAAAACACCCTTCAACCCCTTCAAACACCCTTGAACACCTTCAAAACACTCTTGAACACCTTCAAAAACACCTTTGAATATTTCCAAAACACTATTTGAGTACTCCCAATTACACCACTGATTACTACTAAAACACCGCTGAATTCAATCAAAACACCCTTCAACACCTTCAAACACCCTTGAACACCTTCAAAACACTCTTGAACACCTTCAAAAACACCTTTGAACATTTCCAATCAACACTGAAACACTTCCAAAAACACCATTTGAGTACTCCCAATTACACCACTGAATACTAAAACACCACTGAATTCAATCAAAACACCCTTCAACACCTTCAAAACACCTTTGAACACCTTTGAACATTTCCAAAACACTATTTGAGTACTCCCAATTACACCACTGATTACTACTAAAACACCGCTGAATTCAACCAAAACACCCTTCAACACCTTCAAACACCCTTGAACACACTCAAAACACCCTTCAACACCTTCAAAACACCTTTGAACACCTTCAAAACACCTTTGAATAACCTCAAAACACCTTTGAACACCTTCAAAACACCCTTGAACACCCTTGATCACCTTCAAAAAAACAACATTTGAACACACTCAAAACACCTTTGAATAACCTCAAAACACCTTTGAACACTTTCAAAAAACACCCTTGAACACCCTTGATCACCTTCAAAAAAACATTTGAACACACTCAAAACACCTTTTGAACACCTTTGAACATTTCCAAACAACACTGAAACACTTCCAAAAACACCATTTGAGTACTCCCAAATACACCACTGAATACTAAAACACCACTGAATACACTCAAAAACACCACCAAAATCACCATAAACTAAGATCAACACCCACATCCCACAACACCTACAACCCACAATTTTTTCTCGTTTTAACCCTTTTAGTTCATTAAAGTTAATAAGGGGACACAGTACATCAGAAAGTCACAACACCCACACCTCCCATTTTTTCTCGTTTTAACCCTTTTAGTTCATTAAAGTTAATAAGGGGACACACTACATCAGAAAAAGTCTCATCAACAACCCACTTATAACGTCTTTTCGGCATCTCTAGTTCGACAACAACACCCACATCCCACAACACCCACATCCCACATCCCACACACACACACCCTAACCTAGCCTAACCTAACCTAACTTATCCTAACCTAACCTAACCTAACCTAACCTAACCTAACCTAACCTAACTTATCCTAACCTAGCCTAACCTTAACCTAACCTAACCTTACCTAACCTAACCTAGCCTAACCTAACCTAGCCTAACCTAACCTAACTTAACCTAACCTAACCTAACCTAACCTAACCGAACCTAACCTAACCTAACCTAACCTAACCTAACCTAACCTAACCGAACCTAACCTAACCTAGCCTAACCTAGCCTACCTTAACCAAACCTAACCTAACCTAGCCGAACCTAACCTTACCTAACATAACCTAACCTAACCTTACCTAACATAACCTAACCTAACCTTACCACTTAACCCAACCTAACCTTACCGAACCTACCCTAACCTAACTTAACCTAACCTAACCTAACCTAACCTAACCTTACCTAACCTAACCTACCCTAACCTAACTTATCCTAACCTAGCCTAACCTTAACCTAACCTAACCTTACCTAACCTAACCTAGCCTAACCTAACCTAGCCTAACCTAACCTAACTTAACCTAACCTAACCTAACCTAACCTAACCGAACCTAACCTAACCTAACCTAACCTAACCTAACCTAACCGAACCTAACCTAACCTAGCCTAACCTAGCCTACCTTAACCAAACCTAACCTAACCTAGCCGAACCTAACCTTACCTAACATAACCTAACCTAACCTTACCTAACATAACCTAACCTAACCTTACCACTTAACCCAACCTAACCTTACCGAACCTACCCTAACCTAACTTAACCTAACCTAACCTAACCTAACCTAACCTTACCTAACACAACCTAACCTAACCTTACCTAACCTAACCTAACCTAACCGAACCTAACCTAACCTAACCTTACCTAACATAACCTAGCCTAACCTAACCGAACCTACCCTAACCTAACTTAACCTAACCTAACCTATCCTAACCTTACCAAACTTATCCTAACCTAACCTAACCTAACCTTACCTAACATAACCTAACCTAACCTATCTTAACCTAACCCAACCTAGCCGAACCTATCCTAACCTAACCTAAAATATATTGGAACACCCCCAAAATACATTAGAGTACTCCAGAATTACTTTGAACGACTCCATTTTGGATATTTCCAAATTAGTTTTGAAAACTTTATCGTAAAATCGAACATTATTTTCTTGTGGGTAAACACACTCAATGGTAGAAATATTTACTCGATTTCCGAATAGAAGCACTGTCCTCGCTCTGAGTGTCTCATTGTGGGTCACCCCCTCCCCCAACACATGGTGTAATGCGATTCACACCTAAGGTAGATTTAAGATAATCATCGCCTTACCGAACACCTGCGTCAACTCAGGACAGACAGGCGCCATGAAATGCGGGTAACATCCAAGGTAGAAAATCATCTCTTTCCAGACCAACTGTCTATCCTAACCTAACCTAACCTAACCTAACCTAACTTATCCTAATCTAACCTATCCTAACCTAACCTAACCTAACCTTACCTAACTCCATTAAACACCTCGAATACTACCTAACTTAACCTAACCTAACCTTACCTAACCTACTGAACCTAACCTAACCTAACCTAAATCAAACACCTCTATCCTAACCTAACCTAACCTTACCTAACCTAACTCCATCAAATACCTCGAATACTACCTAACTTAACCTTAACCTAACCTTACCTAACCTACCGAACCTAACCTAACCTAACCTAACCTATCCTAACCTAACCTAACCTAACCTAACCTAACTTATCCTAATCTAACCTATCCTCACCTAACCTAACCTAACCTAACCTAACCTTACCTAACCTAACCTAACTCACTCACAAACACCTTTGAACATTTCCAAACAACACTGAAGCACTTCCAAAATATCATTTTGATTACTCCCAAATAAGATTTGACAGCTCTAATTTATCTACACTTACACATTTCATTAAATTACAACTCATCCCCCCAAACTCCTCCCTCATTCTCCAGACTTTACAACATTAGCACAAAAAAAAACTAACTCATACACTTATGACATGAGACATTACCATATCTAACACACTGACTAACTTTGAACCATCTCTGAACACCACTGATCTTCTTCAAAAATACTCTGCACATCATTTGAACACCTTCAAAAAACACCATCAAACACCTCCGAATACTCCCAAAAAAACACTACTGATTACTACCAAATCACCACTGATTACTACCAAATCACCGTCAAAATCACCAGAAACTAAGTTTAACATCAGCATCTAACATCCTTTTTATAGAAATCCCCTCAAATCACTATAACCAAGAACTCCCCCCCCCCCATTTGGCGCATAAAAAAAAAAAAAAAAAAGCATGAACACAAACCTAATACACAAACACTTAGTACATGATCACCATCAACTGAAAAACATATCTTGTACACACACACATAATCTAAGACAACCACCAACTACATTCACCCATGTTCACTTACCTCAAAATCACTAATATCACAAAAAACAATCATTTTTATAAACATTTCACACACACACACACACAAAAAAAAAAATCATATTTGTCAATATCTAAGCGCACTCACCTCACTACCACCAACACACGATGTCTCACCTCACAGGACCGACGAGCTCACCTCCAGTGACGTCACACTCCCATTGTGTTACTTGGTGGTTGGTAACATCACACCTAACCCCCTTGTTTCAACCTGTTGTACCCTACATTATCTAAGAACACTATATCCAAGACGATTACCAGATTTTATGATCCCCAACACCAAGATCACAGAAAAACACACATTTTTATAATTATTCACACAAAAATCACGATCACCAATTCCATATCATGTTTACCGTCATCTATCAACACTAATCACCAAGATCACCAAAAAATCTAAGATCATGCATCTCAAAACTACTATGATCACTGAAAACACTTATTTTTAAACATTCGCACAAAAATAAGACATACACAAAAATACCACAACACTTCCACCAACATCTATAACATAACATGAGCACTATAACATATCACTATCACAAAAAAAATAATACACAGACACCCACATAATATACATTTCAATTGCAAATTTAAGACATGAGACATACACACCAAATCTAAGACATTCACCTCCAACTAAGACATACACATCACCCCTAAAACTTCCTTCCTTATTCATTCCGTATATCTCCTAGAGCTGTTTTAACCCCGACGGATCCATCACGACGTAGGAGCCAGAGGAACCATCACCACTCCAACACCACCTACTACACTCTGGCTCCTACGACGTGATGGATCCGTCGGGGTTAAAACAGCTCTAGGAGATATACGGAATGAATAAGGAAGGAAGTTTTAGGGGTGATGTGTATGTCTTAGTTGGAGGTGAATGTCTTAGATTTGGTGTGTATGTCTCATGTCTTAAATTTGCAATTGAAATGTATATTATGTGGGTGTCTGTGTATTATTTTTTTTGTGATAGTGATATGTTATAGTGCTCATGTTATGTTATAGATGTTGGTGGAAGTGTTGTGGTATTTTTGTGTATGTCTTATTTTTGTGCGAATGTTTAAAAATAAGTGTTTTCAGTGATCATAGTAGTTTTGAGATGCATGATCTTAGATTTTTTGGTGATCTTGGTGATTAGTGTTGATAGATGACGGTAAACATGATATGGAATTGGTGATCGTGATTTTTGTGTGAATAATTATAAAAATGTGTGTTTTTCTGTGATCTTGGTGTTGGGGATCATAAAATCTGGTAATCGTCTTGGATATAGTGTTCTTAGATAATGTAGGGTACAACAGGTTGAAACAAGGGGGTTAGGTGTGATGTTACCAACCACCAAGTAACACAATGGGAGTGTGACGTCACTGGAGGTGAGCTCGTCGGTCCTGTGAGGTGAGACATCGTGTGTTGGTGGTAGTGAGGTGAGTGCGCTTAGATATTGACAAATATGATTTTTTTTTTTGTGTGTGTGTGTGTGTGAAATGTTTATAAAAATGATTGTTTTTTGTGATATTAGTGATTTTGAGGTAAGTGAACATGGGTGAATGTAGTTGGTGGTTGTCTTAGATTATGTGTGTGTGTACAAGATATGTTTTTCAGTTGATGGTGATCATGTACTAAGTGTTTGTGTATTAGGTTTGTGTTCATGCTTTTTTTTTTTTTTTTTATGCGCCAAATGGGGGGGGGAGTTCTTGGTTATAGTGATTTGAGGGGATTTCTATAAAAAGGATGTTAGATGCTGATGTTAAACTTAGTTTCTGGTGATTTTGACGGTGATTTGGTAGTAATCAGTGGTGATTTGGTAGTAATCAGTAGTGTTTTTTTGGGAGTATTCGGAGGTGTTTGATGGTGTTTTTTGAAGGTGTTCAAATGATGTGCAGAGTATTTTTGAAGAAGATCAGTGGTGTTCAGAGATGGTTCAAAGTTAGTCAGTGTGTTAGATATGGTAATGTCTCATGTCATAAGTGTATGAGTTAGTTTTTTTTTGTGCTAATGTTGTAAAGTCTGGAGAATGAGGGAGGAGTTTGGGGGGATGAGTTGTAATTTAATGAAATGTGTAAGTGTAGATAAATTAGAGCTGTCAAATCTTATTTGGGAGTAATCAAAATGATATTTTGGAAGTGCTTCAGTGTTGTTTGGAAATGTTCAAAGGTGTTTGTGAGTGAGTTAGGTTAGGTTAGGTAAGGTTAGGTTAGGTTAGGTTAGGTTAGGTGAGGATAGGTTAGATTAGGATAAGTTAGGTTAGGTTAGGTTAGGTTAGGTTAGGATAGGTTAGGTTAGGTTAGGTTAGGTTCGGTAGGTTAGGTAAGGTTAGGTTAAGGTTAAGTTAGGTAGTATTCGAGGTATTTGATGGAGTTAGGTTAGGTAAGGTTAGGTTAGGTTAGGATAGAGGTGTTTGATTTAGGTTAGGTTAGGTTAGGTTCAGTAGGTTAGGTAAGGTTAGGTTAGGTTAAGTTAGGTAGTATTCGAGGTGTTTAATGGAGTTAGGTAAGGTTAGGTTAGGTTAGGTTAGGATAGGTTAGATTAGGATAAGTTAGGTTAGGTTAGGTTAGGTTAGGTTAGGATAGACAGTTGGTCTGGAAAGAGATGATTTTCTACCTTGGATGTTACCCGCATTTCATGGCGCCTGTCTGTCCTGAGTTGACGCAGGTGTTCGGTAAGGCGATGATTATCTTAAATCTACCTTAGGTGTGAATCGCATTACACCATGTGTTGGGGGAGGGGGTGACCCACAATGAGACACTCAGAGCGAGGACAGTGCTTCTATTCGGAAATCGAGTAAATATTTCTACCATTGAGTGTGTTTACCCACAAGAAAATAATGTTCGATTTTACGATAAAGTTTTCAAAACTAATTTGGAAATATCCAAAATGGAGTCGTTCAAAGTAATTCTGGAGTACTCTAATGTATTTTGGGGGTGTTCCAATATATTTTAGGTTAGGTTAGGATAGGTTCGGCTAGGTTGGGTTAGGTTAAGATAGGTTAGGTTAGGTTATGTTAGGTAAGGTTAGGTTAGGTTAGGTTAGGATAAGTTTGGTAAGGTTAGGATAGGTTAGGTTAGGTTAAGTTAGGTTAGGGTAGGTTCGGTTAGGTTAGGCTAGGTTATGTTAGGTAAGGTTAGGTTAGGTTAGGTTCGGTTAGGTTAGGTTAGGTTAGGTAAGGTTAGGTTAGGTTGTGTTAGGTAAGGTTAGGTTAGGTTAGGTTAGGTTAGGTTAAGTTAGGTTAGGGTAGGTTCGGTAAGGTTAGGTTGGGTTAAGTGGTAAGGTTAGGTTAGGTTATGTTAGGTAAGGTTAGGTTAGGTTATGTTAGGTAAGGTTAGGTTCGGCTAGGTTAGGTTAGGTTTGGTTAAGGTAGGCTAGGTTAGGCTAGGTTAGGTTAGGTTCGGTTAGGTTAGGTTAGGTTAGGTTAGGTTAGGTTAGGTTCGGTTAGGTTAGGTTAGGTTAGGTTAGGTTAGGTTAAGTTAGGTTAGGTTAGGCTAGGTTAGGATAAGTAGGCTAGGTTAGGTTAAGGTAAGGTTAGGTTAGGTTATGTTAGGTTAGGCTAGGTTAGGATAAGTTAGGTTAGGATAGGTTAGGTTAGGTTCGGTTAGGTTAGGTTAGGTTAGGTTAGGTTAGGTTAGGTTAGGTTAGGTTAGGTTAGGTTAGGTTAGGTTAAGTTAGGTTAGGTTAGGCTAGGTTAGGTTAGGCTAGGTTAGGTTAGGTAAGGTTAGGTTAGGTTAAGGTTAGGCTAGGTTAGGATAAGTTAGGTTAGGTTAGGTTAGGTTAGGTTAGGTTAGGTTAGGTTAGGATAAGTTAGGTTAGGTTAGGCTAGGTTAGGGTGTGTCGAACTAGAGATGCCGAAAAGACGTTATAAGTGGGTTGTTGATGAGACTTTTTCTGATGTAGTGTGTCCCCTTATTAACTTTAATGAACTAAAAGGGTTAAAACGAGAAAAAATGGGAGGTGTGGGTGTTGTGACTTTCTGATGTACTGTGTCCCCTTATTAACTTTAATGAACTAAAAGGGTTAAAACGAGAAAAAATTGTGGGTTGTAGGTGTTGTGGGATGTGGGTGTTGATCTTAGTTTATGGTGATTTTGGTGGTGTTTTTGAGTGTATTCAGTGGTGTTTTAGTATTCAGTGGTGTATTTGGGAGTACTCAAATGGTGTTTTTGGAAGTGTTTCAGTGTTGTTTGGAAATGTTCAAAGGTGTTCAAAAGGTGTTTTGAGTGTGTTCAAATGTTTTTTTGAAGGTGATCAAGGGTGTTCAAGGGTGTTTTTTGAAAGTGTTCAAAGGTGTTTTGAGGTTATTCAAAGGTGTTTTGAGTGTGTTCAAATGTTGTTTTTTTGAAGGTGATCAAGGGTGTTCAAGGGTGTTTTGAAGGTGTTCAAAGGTGTTTTGAGGTTATTCAAAGGTGTTTTGAAGGTGTTCAAAGGTGTTTTGAAGGTGTTGAAGGGTGTTTTGAGTGTGTTCAAGGGTGTTTGAAGGTGTTGAAGGGTGTTTTGGTTGAATTCAGCGGTGTTTTAGTAGTAATCAGTGGTGTAATTGGGAGTACTCAAATAGTGTTTTGGAAATGTTCAAAGGTGTTCAAAGGTGTTTTGAAGGTGTTGAAGGGTGTTTTGATTGAATTCAGTGGTGTTTTAGTATTCAGTGGTGTAATTGGGAGTACTCAAATGGTGTTTTTGGAAGTGTTTCAGTGTTGATTGGAAATGTTCAAAGGTGTTTTTGAAGGTGTTCAAGAGTGTTTTGAAGGTGTTCAAGGGTGTTTGAAGGTGTTGAAGGGTGTTTTGATTGAATTCAGCGGTGTTTTAGTAGTAATCAGTGGTGTAATTGGGAGTACTCAAATAGTGTTTTGGAAATATTCAAAGGTGTTTTTGAAGGTGTTCAAGAGTGTTTTGAAGGTGTTCAAGGGTGTTTGAAGGGGTTGAAGGGTGTTTTGATTGAATTCAGCGGTGTTTTAGTAGTAATCAGTGGTGTAATTGGGAGTACTCAAATAGTGTTTTGGAAATGTTCAAAGGTGTTTTGAGTGTGTTCAAATGTTGTTTTTGAAGGTGTTCAAGGGTGTTTTGAAGGTGTTCAAGGGTGCTTATGTGAGTATTCAAATGATTTATGAGAGTGTTTTGGTGATGTTCAAAGGTGTTCAAAGGTGTTTTGAGGTTATTCAAAGGTGTTTTGAAGGTGTTCAAGGGTGTTTATGTGAGTATTCAAAGGTGTTTTGAGGTTATTCAAAAGGTGTTTTTGAGGGTGTTCAAGAGTGCTTTGAAGGTGTTCAAAGGTGTTTATGTGAGTATTCAAAGGTGTTTTTTGAAGGTGTACAAATGATTATGAGAGTACTTATGAAGGTGTTCAAATGATGTGCAAGAGTACTTATGAAGGTGTTCTGGGAGTATTCAGAGGTGATTTGGGGGTGTTCGAATGATGTTTTTGGAGTATTTCAGTGTTGTTTGGAAATGTATAAAGGTATTTTTTGTGAGTATTCAAATGATTTATGAGAGTGTTTTGAAGATGTTCAAAGTAAAAGTGCGTATTTAACTTCGTAATATGTAAAATTGTGAGTAGTGAATTTAACGAAAGTGGATGTAAGCGATGTGGTGACTTTCTGATGCATGTGTCCCCTTATTAACTTTAATGAACTAAAAGGGTTAAAACGAGAAAAATTGGGGGTTATGAGTGAAAATTGTGAGGTGTTGGTTGGAGTGTGAGGGTTCGGGAGGGTGGGGAGGAGGTTACTTCGTGGGGGGAGTGACCTGAGATGAAATATGTCTAGACTTGTGTTGTAAAGAAATTGTGAGTATTAACGAAAAAATGTGCCTTTCTGATGTACTGTGTCCCCTTATTAACTAAAAGGGTAGACAAGATTCAGCCTGTGTGCGCGTGACGTCACTACTATGTTCCCTTATTATCTTGAATGAACTAAAAGGACCGACCTGATTCAACCTGTGTGCTGGGTCCTTTTTAGTTCATTTAACTTAATGAGAGGAATACTGACGTCACTGACCGCCGAGTAAACACCCTTCATTAGACCTGTAGTAAGCATGCCCCCATAGGAGGAGTCTATTTTGAATGCTTACCCCCAGAGGGGGGATTCCAAAAACTTTGATCCGAGGAATTTCGAAAACCCCATAGGGGGGAATCCAAAAAAACTTGATCCAAGGAGATGGAGAATTTCGAAAACCCCATAGGGAGGAATCCAAAAAACTTGATCCGAGGAGATGGAGAATTTCGAAAACCCCATAGGGGGGGGATCCAAAAAAAAACTTGTATTGTCGAGAAATTTTTTGGGGTTGGGGGGTGAAAGTGGGAGGGGGATCCGAGGAAGTGGAGACTTTGATATTGAGAACCCCATAGGGGGGAGTATCCAAAACTTGTATTATCGAGAAAATTTGGGGATGGGGGGTGAAAGGAGGGGTACCCAAAAAACCTTGATCCGAGGAATTGGAGAATTTCGAAAACCCCATAGGGGGGAATCCAAAAAACTTGTATTATCGAGAAATTTTTGGGGTTGGGGGGTGAAAGTGGGAGGGGGAACCTTAAAAATTTGATCTGAGGAGATGGAGACTTTCGAAACCCCCATAGGGGGAAATCCAAAAACTTGATCCGAGGAGATGGAGACTTTCGAAACCCCCATAGGGTGGAATCCAAAAACTTGGTAATATCGAGAAATTTTGAGGATGGGGGTGAAAGTGGGAGGGGGAACCTCAAAAATTTGATCCGAGGAGATGGAGAGCATAAGAAAATGAAATTCAAAAAAAATTCGAAACCCCATAGGGGAGAATCCAAAAACCTTGATCCAAGGAGATGGAGACTTTCGAAACCCCCATAGGGGGAAATCCAAAAACTTGATCCGAGGAGATGGAGACTTTGATTTCGGGAAATTTTGAGGATGGGGGTGAAAGTGAGAGGGGGAATCTCAAAAATTTGATCCGAGGAGATGGAGAGCATAAGAAAATGAAATTCAAAAAAAATTCGAAACCCCATAGGGGAGAATCCAAAAACCTTGATCCAAGGAGATCATAAGAAAAAAAAATCGGGGCGCGGGGGCGATCCGGATGACGCTGCAGAAGGCGCAGCAGAAGGCGCGGGCGGGGGTCGCGAAGGGCGGGCGCGCGGGCGGGCTCGCGGGCGGGCGCGCGGGCGGGGCGGGGCGGGGCGCGCGGGCGGGCGCGCGGGCGGGCGCGCGGGCGGGCGCCCGGCGCGATGGTGGGGTCGCGAGGCGGGGGGTTGTGGGGAGTGGGGGTATTGGGGGGTCAAGGGTGAGGTAGTCTCGAGGGCGAGGTCATGGTCAAAACCGGGAGTAACACCTAGGTGTGAAAAGGTGACCCTCCAGCTCCTGGTCCTAGACCGGTTACCTCGCTCAGTGGAAGGCCCAAACCGGAAGAGACCTCCCAGAGGAAGGCCCAAACCGGAGGAGACCGCTCAGTGGAAGGCCCTATACCGGAAGAGACCGCTCAGTGGAAAAATCGACTACTTATATATATATATATATATATATATGTATATATATATATATATATATATATATATATATTCCAGCACCATTTTCGACCATGGCAGCATGACCGTTCTCTCCTTGCCCGACGCGATATAAACAGCTTAAGTATTCACTTACAGTGGCCAGAGATCTGCGCTGTAAGATAGACAAAACTCCCCCAGTGAGCGATGTGGCACCCAGGACCCCTGATTTAGTTTGTCAAGAGTGTGTGTGGAGAGAGTGGGCCAAAAAGGAAGCAGAATAGACAAGAGAAGTGGCCAGGAGCGTGCCAAAGAGGGCCAAGGGGATGCAAAACACGGCACTTTATGTTCGGGTTCCTCCCGTCATTACGTCTTAGATGCAAGAAGGTTCTCGCCAGATAATGTGTTGAATTATGGACAGTGTTAACTGATTAAACCTTTACGGTGATTATATGTTGGTTGTATGAGGCAATAGATTGCTTGTGCTGGCTGATTGTGGTGACACATTGGCGGTGGCGGAGGTGATACACTGGCTGCGTTAACTGATTGGGCTGAAATACGTGCCCGAGGGCAGCTGTGTGTCGGGGAGCTAGAAGGAGGGCATTATCCCGTGATGTAGAGCCGTCAGATGAGCCGCGATTAGTCGAGGTTGATCCTGCTAATCTGTGATCTTGCTGGCGTACGCCGGCGTGTTAGACACACCTGGCCATCATGATTTCCTAAAACACTGACTGACACTTAGCACCACCGGGTAACTATGTTTCAATATTTTCCAAAACTTTGTGTGTATATATATATCATAAATGTCGGGCCCAATAGGTAAAACTGGCCAATTACATTTAAAGGCATATTTTTTTCATTATGTTAATGTAAAAATTAATACTTTTGTACCAAAAAAGGCGTGGAAAATTATCTAACCTTACTATAACAAGCGCAATTTAATTTAGTCTTATCCAACTAAATATATTTTACATAAATTTACAATAATTTAATAATAAACACAGGGAAATATATTTTTTCGTTAGGCTCAGAATGAGCCTATATATATATATATATATATATATATATATATATATATATATATATATATATATATATATATATATATATATATATATATATATATATATATATAAACAAACAAGACATTTCTCAGACACAGGCAAGGAAATTTGAGCCCTAAATGTGTGAACAGTAAGAGCCATCGTTAGTGCTGTCGGCGCCACATTAGCAGCTTTAAACACCTTCATTAATCAAGTGTGTTGACGGACATTTACTCTAACAATCTCAAGGAAGCTTAACAGAAAACGTGAATCTTTGTTTACGCTCTGCTTATACTTTGAAGGATTGTTAGTGGTCAGGTGTTGTCGCAGCTGTTTTAATGAATGGCCGATTGTTCCCCTCTTATATTAATAGCGTAAGAGAGAGAGAGAGAGAGAGAGAGAGAGAGAGAGAGAGAGAGAAAGAGAGAGAAAGAAAGAAAGAAAGAAAGATAGATACTTAAGATTCAACTTTCATTATTCGTGAAACAAACCCATCTTGTAAATAACAAAAAAGGCACAATACCGTGACTGGTCCACGGTTCAAGTCGGACCGAAACGTCGTCGTAAGCTCCTCTCTTCTATGTGCGGGTTATTTGTGTATTGAAACCCATCTTGCTTATTTACTGAGCACCACAGCTCATCCTGTGAATGCATCCACAGCTCTTCATGAGAATTTATTTTGCTCCCCTAACTCCTTCTGTGAGAGGTAGATCATTGTGTACCTCAGCTCATCCTGAGAAGTAGCTGGGAAAATGAACACATATACAACTTAATTAGGCATTTATGAGCGCAAATTTTCACCTATAAGGAGCTTCGTCAAACAAAAAATATATTTTGTAGGGAGAGGCACACACACACACACACACACACATATATATATATATATATATATATATATATATATATATATATATATATATTTATATTTATATATATATATATATATATATATATACTGTAGTAGAGGTAATTATAGTAGTAGTGTAATAGTATTAATAATAGAAAAAGGGGTACGTCAAGTGACGGCGGTGTCGAGTGTTTTAAGAATCATCCGAGATTCTCAGAGATGATAAAGTTACCTATAGTCTGTGTAGCAGTGTTGGATACAGATATGACGGCTGACTCCATGCATTTAATTAAGCCTGTGTGTGTCTAGTTCCGAGATAACCACACGGTTATCCTTCTGTCGCTGAAGGTGGTTAGTGGTGTTCCGATGCTGAACACAGGCGTTGTTCATGTTGTTGTTTCTACTGGCGTAAGTGTGTTTGTACGTATGTGATGTGTCTCAGGTGCAGGATGGTTCTCCAGTATGCATTTTTTCACATCCCTACCGGGAATGGTGCGAATTCCTGCGTGTATTACGCAGGTGTAAGTTGGACCTGACCAGCTTGTGCCAGTAGGTCTGATGCAGCGCTCCTTATTAAGTAAATGTAACTTGGTAATGAATCGTTGTCCGGAGTAATTGGTGCTAATTACTGTCTCAACAAGCATCATTTATTGACAACTGGGACCACTTCATCAACAGAGATGACATGGATACCAAAGATGTGGTTTATTTATCTAGGTCAGCGTAGCTAGTACAGTCTAGGAGGCTCTTGCTATATTGCATTAAATTAGAAATAACCAGTGTTCTGGGCGTTAGTGGGAAAAAAAGATTGTTATTAGAAATTTAGACATAAATTATTAATATTTTGAAACTATATATTTTAGAAGTAACATATTAAGGAAGTAAAGTGAAACTGGCAATGAAACCTACATACATTTGTGTATATATATATATATATATATATATATATATATATATATATATATATATATATATATATATATATATATATATATCTAACAAGAAGCTTTTACATAGCGATAATATCTTCAAATTTATCCACAATTAAAGAGAAAGATGACACTCCATGATGGGAAATGAGAATCATATTAATAAATCAGACATTAAACAACTATAAAGCAATAATTAACTGATGATTAGGCATATAATTAACCAACAAATAACCAAATAATTCCCTGGCAATAAATTTCAACTCGTAAACAAAGAGGACTCCGCTCCCCTCTCTCAAATTAGTTTCCATATTTATTTGTTTCCAATTTACCTGAACAATGTTAAATATATACTTCAAATTTGTATAGAAAAAAGAAATATATATATATATATATATATATATATATATATATATATATATATATATATATATATATATATATATATATGTATCAGATTAAGTTCATTGAAAGTTTTCTATTTTTGACCGGAATAGGAAGTGAGGCAGGGGATGAATTTTTATAAGTCTGAAATAAAGGACGTATTTCAGCAGATTACGAAACATCATTTCTGCTATTGTGGTATTAGGACCGTTCATAACGAGATGTTTCATCCGTTAGGTTTTTCCCATCCATTACAGAGAACCGAAGTTTACGGAGCTGGAGCTACTATAGTGTTCTAAGGTCGAGTGATACATGAAGAGGGGGTGCGGGGCTAAGGGTTGTTTGTCTGGTTTGGACAGGAAGAATCTGTCGAGAACTTCTGAAATCATAAAACTGCCAGAATTCTGTGTGATGTAAGGTAATTGTAATATAAAAGCAGTTTATGAATAGCACCTCTTGTACTGGTCAGTTCTTCCAGTGACCAGTTTTGGGGGTCAGTTCTTCCAGTGACCAGTTTTGGGGGTCAGTCTTTTAGTTCATGAGGTGCATTAGGAGGATCTCAGGTGCTGGTAACACTGTATGTACACTTATAACGCAAGTACACATGTCGATGGGCTGACTTAAAATATATCCTATTAACGTATTTATATGTCTAATTACATATATGTCGGTGTTAATTACCGTTTATAACCCAGTATAACATCAAGATCAGTACCAGAGGTACGTCATTAAGGCTTCATAACATCGACATAAATATCAGAGGTACGTCATTAAGGCTTGATAATATCAACATAAATATCAAAGGTGCGTCATTGCGGCTTGATAACATCAACATCAGCACCAGAGGTACATCACTGAGGCTTGATAACATCAACATCAGTACCAGAGGTACGTCATTGACGCTTGATAACATCAACATCAGTACCAGAGGTACGTCATTGACGCTTGATAACATCAACATCAGCACCAGAGGTACATCACTGAGGCTTGATAACATCAACATCAGTACCAGAGGTACGTCATTGACGCTTGATAACATCAACATCAGCACCAGAGGTACATCACTGAGGCTTGATAACATCAACATCAGTACCAGAGGTACGTCATTGACGCTTGATAACATCAACATCAGCACCAGAGGTACATCATTGAGGCTTGATAACATCATCAGTACCAGAGGAACGTCAAGAAAGGTTTCTACCATCCATATAGTCTAGACGTTGCCTAGAACACGACATTTCAAAGTCAGTAGGTCATTCCTATGTTGTATCATCACACCGAAACTAATATTTGCTATGTGCTACCATTAAACATTCAGAAATCAACCAATGAAGAAGAGGAAAGGGCAAATTCCTTGGATTAAGAGCTCCTCACTGGCATCAAGGAACTTCCATTTGAGGGGCCCAAGTGACTAGAAAGTTCCACTTTATCTTTTTTTATAAATACGTATAATAGTATGATATATATACACTGCTACGTATGTTATATACACTATTGTGTATGATATATGTAATATTATGTTTGATATACACATTTATGATAGGGGCATAATATGTACTTTTGATATTTGCACTAACCACGACGATGGTTTTCTTCTGATTTCTAACCTTAGAGGGTTAACAACCCAGTATATACTTAGAAAGTCAAACCAGTATGGCTTATTTATGTTACGATCTTTAGGTTCTCTTCCCCAGGATGCGACCACCAAAGATCAACTAATTCCTAGGTACCTAATTACTGCTAGGCGAACTAGAACGACATGTGCCTATATATCCATCCTCGCCTTCCTGCTATATCTATAGACCATTTAAAGAATTATATTTAGGATGATTAATGGTTAATGGAGTTGAAAGCCTATCGACTGCACTTGGCCCATTAAGGATGCATGTTACCTGTTCACCACTAGTCAGGAATGCTTTTATCCTTTATTCTCTGGGTAAGGGATCTAAATCACTTAGTTCATATGTGATGTGCTATTTTCTTTCCCACTGATTAGGATTTAGAAATTTTCTACATTGAAATGTATCTTCCATTTCTCAAACCACGACATTTTTTTTACGCAAATCAGTTTTACGGGACAAGAGCTGTTATTCTACCTCAGCTCATTTCAAAGCCACTACCACCCCAGCCGACTAACACTCGGGTACCTACTTATGGCTAGGTGAACAGAGACCGGGAATTGAACCCCAGACATTCAGCATGAGAAGTGAGTGCGCTACCGAGCCATGGGACACCTTAGTCTACGTCTTCCTCAGATTCGGTGGTACCTACTCCACATTTTAACAAGGATTAAAGTAAGCTCTCAGTGTGTAAACACTGAGACACACACACACACACACACACACACACACACACACACACACACACACACATCACCTCGGTGCAAGTATCCTGTGTGCGTGTAAAACGTAGGTAATCATTTATAAAACAAACAAAAAAAATCCAAAATCTATGCTACCAAAGCCTGATACATCAACACTCTTATCCATCTTGCCATCTTCGTTTTATCAAAAATATTTAAACGATTTATGATACAATTCACCCATCATGACTGATTATTTTATTCCACCGGGCACTGTTTTCACCCATGAATGAGTCCTGACAGTGTTTTAATTGCTGGTAATACGTCACTTGCTAATAGACTGTGTATGCAGAACGTTTTACTGTCTCTCTGTGCTCTAACCTGTTCAGTTTGGGAATAAACACAAATTCCTTCCAATAGTATCTTCAAAATCGAAATAAATCCCGAAAATTCCAAACTAAATTAAAAATTGGCATTTTACTTCCGTAGAGATTTATGTGGAAAAACTTGAATTATAATCTCGTTAACATTATTATTATTATTATTATTATTATTATTATTATTATTATTATTATTATTATTATTTTAAAGTGAAGTGAAATATTAGAACTAGCAAAATTTGGAACTGTAATCACCACTGTGTAAACTGTGATAACTCCTGTGTAAAATGTAATCTCCGCTATGTAAAGGTAATCATACTTGTATCAGCTGTAATCAGCTCTGTGCAAAAATGTAATCACAGTTGTGTAAAAAATATTATATATAAAACTTGGTAATGCTTTAAAATGTGGAATATAATTCGATAAATAGATAACTTGTAATTAAACGTTGTTTGTATTTCTTTCGGTTCGAATTATGGTGTTAATGTAATTACTGAAAATTAATTTGTATATCATAATTTTTCTTAATAATGTTAATGTCAACAGATGAATTTTGAACTGCATTATTAATTATTCTATGACGTTATGACTAAATTTGGATTTTTTTTTAGTCTGTTACCGTGTGTGTGTTTGTGTGTGTGTGTGTGTGTGCTGTGTCTGTGTGTGTGTTGTGTGTGTGTGTGTGTGTGTGTGTGTGTGTGTGTGTGTGTTTGTGTTTGTGTTTGTGCACGTTTAATTGCAGGGGCCGAGTCCTAGCTCACGATCGCACTTCTTAGTTTCGATGTCCCCCCTAGTTCTTCATTTCCCTAATATCTTCATGTTCGCTTCATTTAACTTCTCCTCGTAGTCCATTCTCTTTACCTCTTGAAAGCTTCTTGTTGAGATTCCCAAAAGCTACTCTTAGTTTTGCGAAACGAGCACTGACTGCAGAGGCTAGTCAGCTGGTGTACGCCTACAGCGATATGCTTGGCACTATGCTCACCCCTAGGTCTTCCTCTTGGAATGAAGTAAGCAGCCTCTGTCCCCCGTGTACAGTTTTCCTGCCTTTTCTCTCATCTTCATAGCTGTGTGTGTGCTGGCGTTGAATTCAAGCAACCAGTTATGTAATCAATCTTACAATTTGTCTGGAACTAGCGGTAGCCTTTCCTCATCGGGTTTATCCTCTTCAGTTTTTCATCATCAGGAAACATGGATACAATACCACAATCACTTCCGGTACGTCACTCACATATTCCGGAAACAGTACTGGCCCTACCTCTGCTTCTTGCGGAACCCCGCTTGTTACTCCTCAGTCTGGCATCTCTTCTCCAACACTTACTCTCCATTTTCTCACACGAAGGTGCCTTTATAGCCTAACGTACTGCGTTTCCAGTTACTGCTGCTGCTGCTGCTGTTGTGCCCCAGTGTGTCGTCCCTGTGTCTTCAGAGGTACAGTATCACATGTCTAAAAAAAAAAAAAAGCGAAAGGCACTGAGCCTTCTTTCTCCTGTTTGACTTCCATCACTTTGTCATGGAACTCTTGCCGGTTTATATGACCATCCTTGCTGTCTCTAAACCCGTGTTATTTGTTTATGAAACAAAAAAGTGTTCTACAACTCTCGTTCGTGTGTGTGTGTGTGTGTGTGTGTGTGTGTGTGTGTGTGTGTGTGTGTTTTGTACTCGCCTATTTGTGGTTGCAGGGGTCGATTCATAGCTCCTGGCCCCGCTTCTTCACTGATCGCTACTAGGTTCTCTCTCTCCCTGCTCCATGAGCTTTATCAAACTTCGTCTTAGAACTATGTATGGTTCCCGCCTCCACTACGTCACTTTCTAGCCTATTCCACTTCCTGACATCTCTATGACTGAAGAAATACTTCCTAACATCCCTAACATCAGAGTCTTCAATTTCCAACTGTGGCCCCTTGCTTCTATGTCCCATCTCTGGAACATCCTGTCTTTGTCCACCTTGTCTGTCCCTCGCAGTATTTTATATATCGTTATCATTTCTCCCCTAACCGTCCTGTCTTTCAGTGTCGTCAGGCCGATTTCCCTTAACCTTCTTCGTACGACAATCCCCTTAGTTCTGGGACTAGTCTTGTGTGTGTGCGTGTGCGTGTGCGTGCGCACATTAGGTGAGCACACAATACATCAGCTGGTGACAAGGGGGGTTCCAACTGGTGTGCCCTTACTGACTTGCTGGTTGGAATCCATTACACCAAAAAATAGCTTTGAAGTTATTGAGCCGTATATTGTTTGGTTTGTATATGCGCCAGTGACGAACTAACGGGATGGGGAGAGTGTTCTGGAGGGAGGGAAGGAGGGTCGTAGAGAAGGGAGTGAGGGAAGGTGGGAGGGAGGGAGGAAGAGGATGGAGTGGAGGAGGGAGAGAGAGATGATAATGCTATCTAGACGATATGACAGTATTATAGGAAAGCAAATGCATTGTTTAAGCCTAACAAAAGTTAAGATGCCGGCACAGGAGCTAGAGCTCAACACCAGAAAATCACTATGGCTATTTACACACACACACACACACACACACACACACACTACACACATATTGCTCTCTCCATCACCCAGGTAACTCTATTACAATTGATTTCCAAGCGAATGAATACACCCAATCAATTTTAAAAGCCGTCCATGACGACTGTCAACTCTCATTGTCAACCTCCAGCCACCGGCCAATGACAGAATTTCATCGAGAGAAGTCAGTTTTGCCTAAAACTCTGAAAGTTTATGAAATTAGGCGGAATTTCAGATGTTTGAGATAAGATGACATAGGAAATGAAGTCTTAGATTATGTATGTATGTTTGTATGCATGTTTGTATGCATGTATGTTTGTATGTATGTATGCTATTGAGGAGGTGTAAAGGGGACGTAAACTCGATAAAACACACAAAGCATTCCCTCCACAAACACATCAACTACCAACAAACACATCAACAACTACCAACAAACACATCAACTACCAACAACTACCAACAAACACATCAACAACTACCAACAAACACATCAACAACTACCAACAACTACCAACAAACACATCAACAACTACCAACAAACACAACAACTACCAACAAACACATCAACAACTACCAACAAACACATCAACAACTACCAACAAACACATCAACAACTACCAACAACTACCAACAAACACATCAACAACTACCAACAAACACATCAACAACTACCAACAAACACATCAACAACTACCAACAAACACATCAACAACTACCAACAAACACATCAACAACTACCAACAAACACATCAACAACTACCAACAACTGCACAGGGTTAAACAATGAGTTTCATGACTCACAAAGATTGCTATTAGTCTGGATAGTGGTAGAAATGGTCATAGCTACAGTGGCTTCACTATCACTACTACCACCACTACCACCACTACTACCACTACTACCACTACCACCACTACTACCGCTACCACCATTACCACCACTACTGCCACTACCACCACTACCACTACAACCACTACCACCACTACCACTACAACCATCACCACCACTACAACCACTACTACCACTACCACCACTACTACCGCTACCACCATTACCACCACTACTGCCACTACAACCACTACCACTACAACCACTACCACCACTACCACTACAACCACCACTACCACTACTACCACCACTACAACCACTACCACTACAACCACCACTACCACCACTGCCACTACAACCACCACTACCACCACTTCCACCACTACCACCACTACAACCACCACTACAGCCACTACCACTACAACCACCACTACCACTACAACCACCACTACCACCACTACAACCACCACTACCACTACAACCACCACTACAACCACTACCACTACAACCACCACTACAACCACCACTACAACCACTACCACCACTACCACCACTACCACCACTACTACTACAACCACCACTACAGCCACTACCACTACAACCACCATCACTACAACCACCACTACCACCACTACAACCACCACTACCACTACAACCACCACTACCACCACTACAACCACCACTACCACCATTACCACCACTACCACCACTACTACAACCACCACTACAACCAGGGCCGGATTAAGAAGTCTCCGGGCCCTAGGCTATTCAGATTGGCGGGGCCCCTTTGAGTTACGGGTAAGCGAAGCGACCCCTTCCAGCTTGGGGGTGGGGTGGGGGGTTCGGTGTGAGCCTGTTTAAGGTCTAATTAAATACATTCTGGCTATTTAGATTAAATTTAATAGGGAAATTATATCAAGACAACCAAAACCATTTACCAACAGCCATTATAACTATCTTGTTAAATCATGCATTTTAAAGAGAATAAACTCAAGACAGCATAGTATTACTAGATTAGGCTATTAAAGTAGTGACATCATGTACCTATTATATTCAGCATAACCACTACAGCACTATTATTCCCTTTATAAATCACTGACCATTATTGTTATCATTGCATCATGCATAAGACTATCAAATCATATAAACTACAGAAAATTGAAGAGGAATCTCCCATACTCACCCATTAGTGGGAAAACACAGCTGTTCTGATGTAAACAAAGGCGTGTTTTGAGTGTTGCTACCTATGGTTAGGTTTATTTATTTTTATTTTATTTTATTTCATTATTTATTTTTGTTTTGATTAATTTTTAAAAATCAATTTTACTCTCCAAACACTTGAACTTTTTAGGTAGGGACCCCTTTGCACTTGCACCATGTGCGCAGTCTTGGATGAGCCCATGAACCCCTTGGACCGCGGGGCCCCCAAATGCGCGGGGCCCTAGGCAAATGCCTAGTTTGCCTATGCGGTAATCCGGCATGTGGTAGTGGTTGTAGTCTACAACCACTACCACTACAACCACCACTACCACCACTGCCACTACAGCAACCACTACCACTACCATGGGGTACCCGGAAGCCTCTCTAGTTGCTCAGCTCTGGAAACACATCTAGTCGTGTGTGAGTTTAATTCATGCTATAAACTATAACACAACCAATTAACATTTCACAGCTTCAATCTTTCTT
>NC_091331.1:4928566-4935732 GCF_038502225.1 Cherax quadricarinatus
GAAAAGGAGTGGAGGGAGAGAGAGATGAAGGGTGGGTAGCACAACCAAGGAAGCTTGGCCGGGTCATCACTGTGTATTTGACAAGGCGTGCTAAAAACAGCCTTAATTACTCCTCAAACTGTTTGCCCGGCCAAGAGAAACATTTGGCCTCTTCTTAAAATCTTTGGCTGTATAACTTGCTGATGTTTTCAAAGCGGCTGAGGTGTGTAAAGAAGGAAAAATGACCACCAGTGTGAGTAAGTTTTGCTCCGGGAGTCCCGCTAGCGGTATGCAAATGACCAGTCCTCCGGCAGCCTATAAAAATTGAGAGACCGTCTTTCATGCCTCCCACTGCTGCCTAGGTGAGGTTGTGATTGGTTCAACTCTCAGGGGAAAGTAACTAGTGGTTGATGATGATGGTGTTAACGATGCTAACGAGGGTAATGAAGATGGTGATAGCAGTGATGGTAATGATATGATTCATGACCTCTTCCCTGAGGCCTGGTCGCAGACCGAGCCGCGGTGGCATTGACCCCCGATACCCTCTCCAGGGATACTCCAGGAATCTACGTCTTCTCTCTCTCAATCTTTTCTCTCTCTCTTCCTTCTCTAGATAATGCATACTAACGGACGAAAGATACGTACATAATTGATAAGAATATTGTTTTTGGAAGCAGGTAGAGTGGAAGATGAAAAAAGGAGGAGGAGGAAGGGAAGAGGAGAAGGAGGGGAAGGGGAGAAGGAGGAGGAAGAGGAGGAGGAGGAGGAAGAGGAGGAGGAGGAGGAGGAGGAGGAAGAGGAGGAGGAGAAGTGGAGGAGGAGAAGTGGAGGAGGAGGAAAAGCGAGAACTTGAAGGTGCTGAGAATGGTGGACGGAGAGATAACAGAAAGGAATTGAAAGGCGCAGGTGAGGGCAAGGGGAGCATGTGAGGGCAGGGGGGCATGTGAGGGCAGGGGGCATGTGAGGGCAGGGGGGCATGTGACGGCAGGGACATGTGAGGGCAGGGGGCATGTGAGGGCAGGGGGAGCATGTGAGGGCAAGGGGAAGATGTGAGGACGGGGTGAGCGTGTGAGGACAGGGGAAGCATGTGGGAGCCGTGGGGAGCTGGTGAGGGCGGGGGAGGAGGCCGGTGAGGGCAGAGGGGAGGGGCGGGGAAGGGCAGGTGAGCGTGGGTGAAGGTGCACCTCAGGCGACTAACGAGCCTGGACTTGGTCATTAGATATTCATTAGTGTACTGCCTCTTTGTGCCGCCCGGGACGCCCAAACACACACACACACACACACACACACACACACTGAACTACAAAGGGATCTGGACAGTCTGCAGGCGTGGTCCAGCAACTGGCTCCTGGAGTTCAACCCCACCAAATGCAAAGCCGTGAAGATTGGGAAAGGGCAAAGAAGACCGCAAACGGAGTACAGTCTAGGGGGCCAAAACCTACAAACCTCACTCGAAAAGGATCTTGGGGTGAGTATAACACCAGGCACATCTCCTGAAGTGCACATCAACCAAATAACTGCTGCAGCATACGGGCGCCTAGCAAACCTCAGAACAGCATTCCGCCATCTTAATAAGGAATCGTTCAGGTCCCTGTACACTGTATACGTTAGGCCCATATTGGAGTATGCAGCACCAGTTTGGAACCCACATCTAGCCAAGCATGTAAGGAAGCTAGAGAAAGTGCAGAGGTTTGCAACAAGACTAGTCCCAGAGGTAAGAGATATGTCCTACGAGAAGAGGTTAAGGGGAAATCGACCTGTCGACACTGGAAGACAGGAGAGATAGGGAGGATATGATAACGACATATAAATTACTGAGAGGAATCGACAAGGTGGACAGAGACAGGATGTTCCAGAGATGGGACACAGCAACAAGGGGTCACATTTGGAAGTTGAAGACTCGGATGAATCACAGGGATGTTAGGAAGTATTTTTTCAGTCAGAGTAGTCAGGAAGTGGAATAGATTGGGAAGTGATGTAGTGGAGGCAGGATCCATACATAGCTTTAAGAAGAGGTATGATAAAATTCACGGAGCAGGAAGAGTGACCTAGTAGCGGCCAGTGAAGAGGGCAGGGTCAGGAGCTGTGAATGGACCCCTGCAACCACAACTAGGTGAGTACACACACACACACACACACACACATCAACACACACCAACACACACAGCGCACCAAAGCCAAAGTATCTATAGACAAGTGTCTTTCACAAACGGCAACCAACACACTACACAAGCTGCAGGACTGGTTTTGAAAAAAAGTGGTCCTTGAAGTTCAACCCCAGCAAGTACAAGGTCCCGACATCTGGTGAAAGGCAAAAAAAAAAAAATGCTTGTTTCTGCGTTGTGCACTGATATATATATATATATATATATATATATATATATATATATATATATATATATATATATATATATATATATATATATATATATATATATAATGTCGTGCCGAATAGGCAGAACTTGCCATCTTGGCTAAAGTAGCAACGCTCATCTTGCCATATAGGACGAGCGAAAATTTGTGTATGCAATGATTTCGCCAAAATCAATTTGAACCTAACGAATAAAATATATTTCATTGTGTTTGTTTAGTATTAAATTACTGTAAACGTATCTAAAATATATTTAGTTGGGTTAGGCTAAAATAAATTGTTCTTGTTATAATAAGGTTAGGTAAGTTTTCTAAGATTCTTTTGTTGCAAAATTATAAAATTTTACATTAACATTAATGAAAAAAATATATCTTTAAACGTATAAGAGAAAATTTTAGAAAGGACCTAATTTTAAATGAGTTCTTGCTAATTGACCAGTTTTACATATTCGGCACGACATATATATATATATATATATATATATATATATATATATATTATATAGATATGCAAGGAATTCGCAAGAGCAGGGGAAATATACACAAACACTGATCTCTGGCTGAAGGAGACTCGAACCTACGAACCTTGTAACAAGGTACGCAGTGCTTTACCAATCTACCCACACTGGACCAATACCTTGGTCAGTGGCCCGAAAAAGAAAAACTTTCACCATCATTCGCTCCATCACTGTCTTGCCAAAGGTGCGCTTACACTACAGTTATAAAACTGCAACATTAACATCCCTCCTTCAGAGTGCAGACACTGTACACACACACACACACGTATATATATATATATATATATATATATATATATATATATATATATATATATATATATAGATATATATATATATGCAAAACACCCACTGTGAAAAAATAAAGAAATCCCAAGTGCTTTCGTGACTACTCACATTATCACAGGAACAATGTTCCTGTGATAATGTGAGTAGTCACGAAAGCGCTTGGAATTTCTCTATTCTTTCGCAGTGGTTGCTTTGCATATTCTGAAATCACCTGTTTACTGTGATCTTATTGCATATATATATATATATATATATATATATATATATATATATATATATATATATATATATATATATATATATATATATTCACAAAGTTGTCCACTAAAAACATATCAGTCTCAACATCATCTCATTCAGCATTGGTTTCAAAAGTGGCTTCACCCTCTGAAATAGGTCCAGCAAGACCATCCCCTACTTGTCAGATCAGTAGCTGAGCCTCGTCTCTCATTCTCCCTCAGTGGAAGGTTAGATCCGTTTTCTTATCTCTCCATCACATAACTCCTCAAGCTATATGAGAACGTGGGATCTATTTTTTTAAGCTTTCCCAACATTCCAGACTGAAGCAGAAAGCAATATTGGCACCCAACCTCACAATGTACATGTCCCTCCCACACTATGTATGTGACCCTTCCACACGTGTATTTATGTCACTTCCATGCTTACATGTACGTCTTCATGTACGACTGCCTTTGTCGTTGTTGAGCAAGGGAAATGATTCTCTGTTATTGAATTTTAGTTATTACAAGAGGTGTTAAGAGGGACTTTTGTTACTCCTTAATGTCCCTCTCGTCAGTGCTATCTCTCACTCTTGTTCATTTAATTTCCCCCTCTACTCATATTTCTCTCCTTTCCTCCCTCATTGCCTTACATCCTCCTTTCTTCCCTCCCTGCCTCCATCCCTTCCTCCCTCCATGCTTTATCTTCCTCCCCTCCTTTCTTCCTCTCTCCCACCCTTCCTCCCTCCATGCTTTATCTCCCTTCCTTTCTTCCTCTCTCCCACCCTTCCTCCCTCTCTTCCTCTTTCTTCCCTCCCCCCCTTTCCCTCTCATCTAACTTCCTCCATAGAGAACACAACCATTAATCATCAAGACGTAATATACTGATCAATAACTTTTCAAGAGAGTGTAACAGTGACTCGTTTATGTGAAGAATCATAAATAACTTTACCTAGAATAACATTTGAGAAATAAAAGTCGATCTTTGTCGTTGGAGTTGAAAGATTTTCTGACTTATATACTGAATAAAGGAGTAACACTGACAAGTGTTAAGCACACTTTATGAAGTTGCATTAACTATTCTCTATTTTTAAATTTGTTAGTAATGGACGAAATCAAATGCATTCATCGAGGTATTTGTTTTTACACCTAAAAATATCGAATTAGGGCTGCAGTTCCTATTACAGTCATGGGAAAGCGGTAGATCCCCACGAAGGTGGTAGAGGCAAGCTTAATACACAGCTTCAAGCTGAGATATGAAAAGGATCGAGAGCCCAGAAAACAGTGAAATCGGTCAAAATGGTCTAGGAGCAGGGGCCAGGAGCTGAGCCTCGGTCCCCGCCTACACAACTTGGTGGGTAGGCGGACTGCAAAGATGACACTGTCTGACAGTAACATTGGTTTGTGTGAGTAATGGTGTTATACATGGTTATACACTGGCCAATACGACCTGTCCAGATGAGCGGTATGCTTAATAGAAAGGCCTATGGTACTAAGGAGTCTGCCACCAAGGCCAGAGGCCTGTGAGATCACGTCCTATGGCACTAAAATCCACAGCACCAGCGCCTCAAGCACTGTGATCTCTAGTAAAGTTCTGTGTCATCTTCAGAAATATTGCAAGTTGAAGAACTGAATAAAAAAAAAAACGTATTATTTTCATACTTCTAACCGTAACGAGTAAACTACCAGCACCGATCGATGCCAAACTCACCAAAATTTGAGGCTGTGTGAACGTCAAGTATTTGGTAAGAACCGGCAAAGAAAGGATGCACGGTGCAGAACAGGCTTTCATAGGAATAACTGTTTGCTCTTAGTAGTCTTTATCAAGTAGTGACTTGATAAAGCTCTACACAGAACGGATTGTAAGCTTTTGGATGCTCTTGCGCTACAGTCCACAAGATGGACGTGGGGTGCACAGCAAACTAGCCACTACCGTCTACATGGACGTGGGGTGCACAACAAACTAGCCACTACCGTCCACATGGACGTGGGGTGCACAACAAACTAGCCACTACCGTCCACAGGATGGATGTGGGGGGCATAATTAACTAGCCACTTCGTCGGCAAAATGTAAAAATATCTAAACTCTGAAACATAACTGAAATACTTATTAGCTTCCCCTCTTTCAGTGGGAGGCCAGGGTCGCTAGGTTGCAGATATCTGCACACTAGTCTGACAGTTTTTCTTTTAATATGAATCGCTAAGCTCTTAATGGAGGCTCGGTCCTCTGTCCGTTACGGCGAGACTGACTCCCTGCCACTTATCTCTCCATCCGTTGGATAAACAAGGTCGTGTCACCTGTAGTTGTGTTCGTTTAATGCACTCATCTATTGCACTTAATCTGACACTTTTATTGGGTCGCCTGTTAGGTCAATGGGGACCTTGATAACCCCATGTTACTGTTGCTGCGTAATTTAATCTCGCGTAATGTGGCACCACTGGGCTAATCATTATAGATCTGGCCCATTTTTTTGTTGTAACTATTATTCACTGTGTGAGTTTGTAGTCTATGTTGGTGGTATTGATGTAACTTTGGCGTTACGTGTGTACTCACCTAGTTGTACTCACGTAGTTGAGGTTGCAGGGGTCGAGTCCAAGCTCCTGGCCCCGCCCCTTCACTGGTCGCTACTAGGTCACTCTCCCTGAACCTTGAGCTTTATCATACCTCTGCTTAAAGCTATGTATGGATCCTGCCTCCACAGCATCGCTTCCCAAACTATTCCACTTCCTGACTACTCTGTGGCTGAAGAAATACTTCCTAACATCCCTGTGATTCATCTGTGTCTTCAACTTCCAACTGTTTCCCCTTGTTGCTGTGTCCCATCTCTGGAACATTCTGTCTTTGTCCACCTTGCCAATTCCTCTTAGTATTTTGTATGTCGTTATCATGTCCCCCCCTATCTCTCCTGTCTTCCAGTGTCGTCAGGTTGATTTCCCTTAACCTCTCCTCGTAGGACATACCTCTTAGCTCTGGGACTAGTCTTGTGTGTGTGTGTGTGTGTGTGTGTGTGTGTGTGTGTGTGTGTGTGTGTGTGTGTGTAAACACAGAACTGTCACACACACCCCATGCAAAACAATACTGTCAAAACCTCCAGATCCGACTTGTTGGACAAACTCACGCATGAAATGAACAAATACCCTAAAAATCCCCATAAATCCGCGTTTACCACTCCGGAATTGCAAGGGCATTTAATTGGGTGTGTGTGTGAGGAGGGGAGAGGGTTGGGGGAGTGGAGAGGGAGAGGATTAACAAGCATCATACACACTGATGAATCTCCAGGCAGCGGAAAATTCTCTTCCATGCAGTGCTGGACTGAGGCTCTCAGTGCTGAGAAACATCGAGGCGTGTGCACAGGATGGATGAGAGGCAGAGTTGTGAGGCCATGTCGCTCATGCACTCGTGCACTTGGGAAGATAATTTATTTCACAATGAGATATACCGGCTCAGTTTGTGTCTAAAGGGCTTTTTCATCCTATGGTAAAAGGTAGTGCTCGTTGTAGCTTCATAAGCCGGTTCCTTTTCTCTCAACCAGTGAGGTGATGGCAAACCAGTTACATTCTTCACAAATACTTCGATTTATAAATAATACATAAAGTTTACAGATGCCCCCAGTGTAATACATGGATGGGTTCGTACGTTCTTTGGTAGGTTGTTAGCGAGGTGGAATGACAGACACTGAGGCGAGTCGTAGGTTGATGGAAGTAATGGGTACGCAACAAGGGCCCCACTCCAGGTCTAGCGAGAGAGTGAGAGAAGGGACGCCTGACCTATAGTGCGGCTGACCAGTGAAAG
>NC_091331.1:4935832-4945832 GCF_038502225.1 Cherax quadricarinatus
GATGATATCTTCACTGCCCTACTGAAGTCTCCCAGCTCAGGCTTACAGCTTACAACACCATGTGACCCATCCTGCGTGATGGAAAATGACAGAGGAAGTATCATTAGATTACCATACAAAATTACAGTAGCAGCTGATCTTAAAATATTCTAAAACAAAGATTAAATTTTAAGAAAGACTTTTTTCTGTTTTTACGTGAGGTTACAAGAAACGTAATTGATGTTATTTTGTGTATTTATTAGCGGAGGCTCGAGCCTCCACCACTCTTTGCGTTGTATAACCAACAGAGACTGTGAAAGCAATAATGGGGATCGAACAGATGGCGTCACACCCAAGAGGTCACACAGTACCGACAAGGCCACGTCTGTACAAACTCTTCCGAATACTGAACTGTACCTAGAACTGGGTTATGAAGGATCCCAATTTATTTTATGTTTGGTCACACAGCTTTAGGCCCTGTCTATAAATATAGTTTACCATTTTTGTTGTGGTTTTTGACTCAGAGGGCCATTTACCTCCCGTCTTCTAGTCTGCATGTAGGAGAATAATACAGTTAATACTTACCGAGAGAGCAAATGAGCGGACCACCAGCAAACAGTACACTGCCACACCCATCACGATGAAATATATGATGCCTAAAACGATGTTCAGTGAGAGGATTATAGCGAGTATCCCCAAGATAATGTTGATAGCAATGACGATAGCCGTCACCACACCCATCCCATCACATAGCTGCGTCTTTCCTGCAAGGAAAATAACCTAAGTTCAGTTTACATCAACTAGTAAAAAGTACTAAGTAAAGCTTTGATTTACTTACTGCACGATTTTTTACAATGACCTTGAGGACACACAGGTGTTATTGGCATTATATATATATATATATATATATATATATATATATATATATATATATATATATATATATATATATATATATATATATAGTACATGCGCATTACCATAAGGCAATCCAAGATAGATAAACAAAGTGACTTGGTTATTGTTGTAATTAGTCTCAAGTGTGATTTGCTCGAAGTACAGTATATAAATTGTTCGGTGTAAATTTATGATTCGTGAGGAAAAACTTTGGCAGACACAGTAAAGGATCATGACAGATTATTAATTATTGTTATTATTATTATTTTTGTGATTATATTATTATTATTATTATTATTATTATTATTATTATTACACTCATGGCGCTAGATATCTTTTCTACACCCAGAATGACTAAACGTAATTATAGATACGTTTCCTACACCTATAATGACTAAATGTAATTATAGATACGTTTCCTACATCTATAATGACTAAATGTAATTATAGATATGCTTCCGACACCTTGGATGACTAAATTAAATTGCAGTATGCCATTCCGTCAGCCAGAACAGTGAAATTGCAATTCGACTGACTTACCTTCCTGACACCAATGATGAGAATAATCGCCATGATGACAGAGAGGATGTTGATGATAAGCTGTACCCATCCTTGCTTAATACCTGTCGGGGAGAGTCAAGCCTGTGACATTACGCTAGCCAGGGGAAACGCCGAAACCGTAGGGGTGGGGGTTTATACAGCGGTATCCCCGACGGAGGGAAAAGAGATCCGGGGATATAAGGGGTGTTGGAAATGAGAGGTGATTAAGTTTGCTGGTAATAGAAGGGAAGTCTAATTCCTTGGATCAAGAGCCCTTCACCGGGATGAAGGGAGGGGTGAAGTACAGCAGAGAATTTGTATTTTATTTCTGCTGTAATATTCTAAAGTTCAATATAGTAATGTTAAATTATTATTATTATTATTATTTAGCTATTGCAACAAAGGAAGGGTAGAAGTTTCCATCTACTTACCATTGGCAACTTCATAGATGGAATAGATGGAATTGATAATACCGAACACCTATAGATAAGGAAAAGAAAATATATTAGAATTATGTCAAATGGGAGATAATACATTATATTTTACTCTTCATCCCTCTTTTCTACCTCATTCATCCTCTCTCTCTCTCTCTCTCTCTCTCTCTCTCTCTCTCTCTCTCTCTCTCTCTCTCTCTCTCTCTCTCTCTACTCACCAAGGAGATGATGCCTATAGCGAGGGAGCCGCTACGCAGACTGCAGCCACAGCAGGAGCTACTCAAGACACACTTGTCAGACATTCTGCAAGAGACAACAGAGTGTTAAGAGTGATAGTGGTGGTAGAGTGATAGTGGTGGTAGAGTGATAGTGGTGGTAGAGTGATAGTGGTGGTAGTAGTAGTAGTATTAGTAGTAGTAGTGTTTTATGTACAGGATGCATTTATTTTCTGGTGTGTGTGTGTGTGTGTGTGTGTGTGTGTGTGTGTGTACTCACATAATTGTAGTTGAAGGGGTCGAGGCTCAGCTCCTGGCCCCGTCTCTTCACTGAACCCTACTAGGTCCTCTCTCTCCCTGCTCCATGAGCTTTATCATACCTAGTCTTAAAGCTATGTATGGTTCCTGCCTCCACTACATCGCTCGCCAGACTGTTCCACTACCTGACCACTCTATGTGTGTGTGTGTGTGTGTGTGTGTGTGTGTGTGTGTGTGTGTGTGTGTGTGTGTGTGTGTGTGTGTGTGTGTGTGTGTGTGTGTTATTACTATCGGCAGGAGCTGGTTAGGTTATAGTGTGGGAAGGTGTCGTTGAGGGCGCGTTCACCTGTGCCGTTCCTGGTCTACTGTGGAAATATAAACACATATGCAGTATAATGTGATCCTTTATTAACAACGTTTCACCCACACAGTGGGTCAATAAAGGATCACATTATACTGCATATGTGTTTATATTTCCACTGTGTCGGTATTTGATACCATTTATTTCCATCCTGGTCTACTACTGGATGGTTCATTGATTTCAAGGCCTATTAAAGCCTGTAGCCAACCGACTATCAACACAAGCTAACTGACTATCAACACCTCTCGGTGTATATAGTGTGACTTCGTCAACTGAGAGATGCACACTTCTCAGTATATACATCCTCTTCGCTGTTTTTTGTTTAATATATATAAATCTGATCCGTGGATATGAAGCAGCGTTATTAAAGGCTTCACTGCCGGCACAGGTGAAGCACACTGGGTTATTCAAGGGTTCAAACTGCCAGCACAAATGAAGCACACTTGGTCACTCCCTAGCTTCCTGCTGATCAGGTAGGTACCAACGCTGCAACTCTGTGTTGTTTACACATAGAAGATACTTATATTATCTGAATGAGACTTGTCAAACCTTACTGTGGGAGTCATTAATATTATTGTACGTCACCTTTGCGCAGCAGCACCTTCAAGGATTGTCTGCAGTACCAACTTAGGTTTCATGTTATCAGTTCTCAGGGAGTCGCCGTTAATATGATTGGTTTTCTGAATTGCATATATAATGTGAAAAAATATAGTATCCGGTCGCTTACATTGACATTTTGTCATACTGAGTGAGCCCAGACTGGTGACGTCTTCATACGTATGTTGATGTATCAGCCTCCCAGGAGTCGGCCAGCAGTTTACTCACGACTCTAGAAGTTTTAGCAACGTCACTTAGTCGTCTTTTATTATTGATAATTATATTTGTATTAATTCTAATGTATTTATGGGAAAAGCTCCAGACAGAAGATATGATGTATCTCCTGAAGGGATTGAGAGATCACCTGGTATATCTTCTGATCTTGGGGAAGCACATTGCTAGTAGGAGGTAATACGGTACATGGGGAATGGGTGGGGTCACGTTAATTAGAACCAAGGAAGAGGAGGGTAACCCCAAAAGCCCTTCAACTGTATGAAGACGCCTCACATGAAGTATAGTAGTGTTGTAGTGGTAGTGGTAGTAAGACTGGTCCACGATTGGTGCTCTCTGAAGCTCAGTCGTAACCTTGAAACCAGTCCACCCAATACTTCCCTCCCTCCCCTCCCCATCCTTCTCACTCTTCTCCCTTCACCTCTCGCCCATTTACTCCCTCCTACCTGCCTTCTCCCCTTCCTCTATCTCCCCCATTCACTTGATACGCTTTAACCCTGTTAATCTGATTTATTTTTCTAGTTCACTCCTTTATTACTCTCAGGTTTCTCTTGCTATTCCTCATCATAGTATTGTGGTAAGACAATCGAGTCACAACTGAAAATACGAGGGATGATCTGTGAGCGAGGTGAGACATCTAACCTTGTTACCTCTAGTAGTAAACTGACATCTAGTAGTAGTCTGTTATGGGTGGCATCTTAGAGACCTACTTTTTTACACATAACTTATAGAAAAGACTTATGAGATTTAATGCACACTGTTTTTTTTTTTTTTTTTTTTTGAGTGGAATTATCTTGGGTTAAGGTTCCATTATAATTAATGTGAATAAGTTACCTCTTATCACATCTATTAAATTTTCTTGCTCAATCAGGATGTTTCCTCCTCCTTCCCCCGTGTTTATGTCCTGCCGTGTTTATGTCCTGCCCGCGTCCTGCCGAATACTCCTTCCATTACTCTTACACTATCTTATGCACTATAAACTCTCTAGACTAGAAGGCACTTAAGGTGTTGTCCACTAAGCTTCACAGTCACTCGGTGCTGGCAGCGCCCCAGCATCGCTGTCTTCAGCTGTTCTAAAATCATCGTGCTGTGGGGAGGAAGGGGGGAGTGTTTATACTCCATCCTTCCCTCCTTCTCTATCCCCCTTTTCCCCACTTGGTGGAATTTTCTTCGCCAGGAGAGATGGGAAAATTACTTCTGATAAGTCTGGCAGGTGATGAACAGCTCACCGGAGCTTTCTGTCATTTGACAGAGGCCATCCACAGGTTCACCTCCCTCGTACTTCCCTCTGTTCCCGTGGTCGAGGTCGTGAAAATTTTAACAGAGTAAATGCATACTAAAGGACTTCGACTACATATATGACTTAGTAAGACCCGCGTCTGGAAACACTTGTCCTGTTATCTGACAAACCTTATCTAACCTAACCTTCGACTACATTTTTTCCTAACGTGTAAAACAAAACTCTAGGAATCACGCTAGCCGAGACGGTCTCAGGCTGTCGCAGTTTCTGGTCTCAAACAACAGGCAGAATACTAAGTTCTACAGCCGGAAATTTCAAGTATAAAGCAGCAGACACAAATCTTAGTACATAATACACCCTGAATAAGTCAGTGAAGCGAAGATGAACTTAGAGTACTTTCATGGGGGGAAACCTCGAAGAATTTTTTTCCAAAAGGAAGTAAAGACAAAAGCTAATATATTTCAAACTTCCTATTCATCTTCCTTCTGTTTATATTGCCATATATCTGCTCTCTACAATTATATTTTTTATATAGTTTCACAGTCACTCATTCGGTCACTGTCTTCCCAGAAGCGCGATGACACCAGTTTGGATGCCCTTCCAAACCGTAATATTAACCCCCCCACCCCTCCAGGGTACAGCCACAGTGCTTCCAACCTCCAGGACTCGAGTCCGGCTAACCAGTTTCCCTGAATCCCTTCATAAATGTTACCTTGCTTACTCTGACAGCACGTCAGATCATAAAAACTACGTGTCTCCAATCTAATCTACCACGGACACGCAAGCCTGTTGTATATCCTAGCTCCTAGCACCCGAAACCTCCTTTGCCCCCTTCCTCCAATTATTCCTACCCCTACCCCCCCCTTCTTTTCAGGCCAGATTTATAGGCCCTCCTAGTCGAGCTATTTTTCCCCCACCTCTCTAAATGCCCAGGCCACCTCAACAACCCTAATCTCTAATCTCCACACCTAATCTCTAACTCCGAATTCTCTGCACAATCATGCGCCACATCACCCTCAAACACATCTCTACTGCCTCCAGCCTCCTCCTCGCTGTAACATTCAAAACCCATGCTTCACACCCATACAGCTGTGTTGGTACCACCATACTCTGGTATATTCTTCTGTTTTGCATCCATGAATGAAGTTCCTTGGCTCCACAGATGCCTCAGTGTCCCACCCACCTTGTTCCTTTCGCCTCTTATAGAATCTTCTGCCAAAAAATCCACTCCCAAATATCTGTGGAGCACATTTACTCCATTCTCCCTTCAGTCTGATATCCAATCTCTCAGTACCTATTTCATTTAATACTATCATCACCATGCTCTTTCCTATGTTCCTTTATTTTAATTTTTTTCTTTCATATACCTTCACAAATTCGTTTACCAACTTTTGTAACTTTTTTTTAGAAGCTCCCAAAAGAACTGTCATCGGCAAAAAGCAATTGTGATAACTCCCTCTCCATACCAGATTCACTTTCAATCCCACACCTCTCCCCAACACCCTAGCATTCACTTCTTTCACAACCCCATCTATAAATATGTTAATCAACCATGGTGACATCACGCATCTCTGTCTAATTCCTGTTTTTACTGGCAAATAATCTCATTCACCCCTTTTATGGGATTAGATCCTCTCTGACCATATAAAAGCTTTATACTGCTATTTACTATTACTGGTACTACCACAACTACACTTGCTAATACTGCTGGTATTGTTGATGTTACTATAACAATCACTATCACTACGATTGCTACACTAACTACTATCACTAATATCTCAACCACTATGACTGCTACAACCACTACTATCACCCCTACCGTCTCAGGTTTCACTAAGAGGCAGGTTTACGACCCCTGATATTCAACACTATGGCTGAAACTTACACAAGCCGTCCCACGCCTCAACCAACCTGGTCACGAGAATGTTTGTGCAGTAGTAGTAGTATGACTATCATAGTCATTACAGCTTACCCTATACATAGCGTCTAAATAAAAGTACAATACAAGCGATTGCAGTGGTTTCGCACGTCAGAAATTTGTACATCCGTAGCCGACCCTACTGCAAAAAATGCATTACGTCTGGCAGCGTTGTTTGCCTATTCATCTTGCCAAATTATACAGATGAAAAGAAATTATTAAATTCTTTTTTGGTACATCCTTGAACAAATTTGTTTCAACCGCTGTTGTTGATTACATTGAAGTAGATTCTAAATGCCAGGCGAAGGTGACGAATCACAGAGCTGCTCAAAAAGGTCAGTCTATTTGGAATACGGAAGGAAGCACTGGCCAGAGAAACAGAAAATATCGAACCTAAGCTTAAATCATACAGGAGCCAAGAAACACAGGAACTTAAAGCCATAAGTGAAATTGGAAAAAGTCCAAAATATTTTTAACTCCAAATTTAGGGCAGTAAAAAAAACTGCACCCAGTATCGGACCCCTGCTTAAAAGAGACGGGATTTACACAGCTAAGAAATGAGTGAGACACTGAAGTCTCAGTACGACTCAGCGTTTAGTGAGCCTTTAGTCATACCAAAGGTTGACAAACTAATTTAATTTTTTTTTTTTTGACAGACTCAAAATTTGGTTAAATCAAGAATTCCTGATATAATAACACAAAACTTAGAGAAAGCAATGGCATGCCCATGCACTCTGTCCAGGGCCCAGACTCGTGAAACTCAGTGTTCATCAAGAACTGTAAGATCCCCCTTTTACGTGCCTTAAATATTCTATGGAGAAGGAGCATAGACACGGGGGTCATCCCACAATCACTAAAAACAACTGATACAGCTCCATTCCATAAAGGTGGCAGTAAAGCAATTGCAAAGAATTAGAGACCAATAGCACTAAAGTCCCACATTATAAAAATCTTTGAAAGGGTTCTAAGAAGCAAGATCACCAACCACTTGGATTCCCAACAGTTGCACAACCCAGGGTAACGTGGGTTTAGAGCAGGTCCTCCTGCCTCTCGCAACTATTGGATCACTATGACGTGGTCTACAATGCAATGGAGGACAAACAAAATGCAGATGTAGTATATACAGACTTTGCAAAAGCCTTAGACAAGTGTGATCATCGTGTAATAGCACACAAAATGCATGATAAAGGAATAACAGGAAAATTGGGTAGTTGGATCTCCAGGTATAACTTCCTAACAAATATAGAACACAGACTAAAGTCAGGGGCGGCTACAGTGAAAACCTCTGTTCCACAGGTACAGTACTCGCTAACATATATATATATATATATATATATATATATATATATATATATATATATATATATATATATATTCCCCGCCTAGTCGCAGTTAAGAAGAATGTATTTGTCCCCAATAAGGCGAATGGGCGTGGCCCAATTTTGTGGAAGTGGGCGTGGCCCAATTTTGTGGAAGTGGGCGTGGCACAATTTTGTGAAAGTGGGCGTGGCACAATTTTGTGGAAGTGGGAGTGGCACAATTTATATTCAGTGATGACCTAAATAGGACAGTCCAAACTTGTTTCAGTTCACAAAGTTAAAGGTTCTTATAACTCACTTGATCATTTTATATATATATATATATATATATATATATATATATATATATATATATATATATATATATATATATATATATATATATAATGTCACGAAATTAGCTCCATTATATATGCTTCATTATATAAAGATTCTGCTTTATCCACTAATCCACCAGGAGGCCTGGTCACAGACCGGGATGCGGGGGCGTTGACCCCCGGAACTCTCTCCAGGTAAACTTCTCTTCTAAGTATAATTTCTCGTACACCCACTCCAGGATAGAGATATCTCAAAAAAAGAAATCCAGTTTTTCCCTGAGCCTTTCACCAAATATTCTGATAAGGCAATTCCCAAGAGACAGTAACTTCAGCTCTCCTGAAACGAATTCTTTCAAACTGCCGTAGCTGACGAATCTTACTGATATACTTGACGATATTCGAATTGCCCTGCTAATGTCTTCCAGTTCTGGCTGACAGATTTCATCACCTTATATGAGCCTCGTCCTGAGTTACGGAATATGACAGGAAAACACAAGCTTTTGTTCCCGCTGTGTCACTGTAATATAAAGTTGAATAGGGCAGCAAAAAGTTAATGTAACCAGGTTTGTTCAATAATAATTAAAAAAAAATAAAAAACGATTGATATGATGTCGCACTGTGTAAGTACAGGAAGCACACAGTATATTGCAGTCTCTCAAACAAGGTGATGCTGTCCTTTCGCTTACCCGTTCAGCTGGTACCCAGCCAAACGGCGCTTAACTTGACTGAGTGACGCTCAAATTTACAGTTCCACGTTCAGACTCTTCACTATATAACACACCAGGAAACTTCGAAGTATTCATTCAGTTTCTTACTGAAGAAAACAGTGCACATTTTCTGGAAGTTGAACATATCATCCTTTGGGAAGAACAGACAGATTTCGGTATTCATTTTCAACAGACACTTCTGGCTACTGCTGCTCTGTTAAAAATCATCTTCAGAAGAAAAAATATTTTACACACAGAAGAGTGGCATATGAGTCAGATGACAAGCTGGAAATCACGCACCTTGCAATCGTGGACACAGGCGACAGCAGGTGTTCGAAATACTGAAGAACCTTTCAAAGCAACTGCGTACTCCCGCTCACTCAGACTGGCCGACGCCCCGAGAAAGTAGTTGTTGTACCGCACTGAACCATAAAATGTTCCTGCCATTAATAAAATACATCCGTCTCTCTTGTTTCTGTTATTAATACAAACTCAACTTTGACTAAGAACCTATTTTATGTTTTTACCTCAGCGTTTTTTTTATGTAATGTAGGTAAATAACACAAGCAGGCAACCTCGACTTAATACAAACTTGTTCCGCGTATAATTTTCCAAGCTTCTTGCCGAAAGATGTTGACAGCGGTTGAGATGTGCACAATATTTCTTAAGTGGTATCACTGTTGTCAGGCAACAGAGTCCCTGGGCACTGAAAGAGTAACACATACATCTTTACGAATACTCTTCGCGCAAACAGATTGCCACAATTTGGCTCCATTATTGAAAACATAAATAGTTCTTGGGCTCCCTACAGCTGAGTTCTGCTATGAACGTACTAATAATCTGTACACCTCCTTCATGGCACCGCCGAGGCGAGGCAAAAGTATTGTTGTGAGAAGCATGAACGTCCGAAAACATCCTTTGACATAAGATTCATAAAATTGTAGCGAGGATTAAACTTAGCGCTTCAGGTTGTCTCAGGCACTCTGT